>NC_133151.1:16469913-16699956 GCF_048418815.1 Hemitrygon akajei | reverse complement strand
AGAAGATTATAAGGCTAGCAGGAAGGAGCTTAAGAATGAAATTAGTTGAGCCAGAAGGGGCCATGAGAAAGTCTTGGTGAGCAGGATTAAAGAAAATCCCAAGGCATTCTAAGTGAAGAGCAAGAGGATAAGACGTGAGAGAATAGGACCTATCAAGTGTGACAGTGGAGAAGTGTTTATGGAACCGAAGGAGATGGCAGAGATACTTAATGAATACTTTGCTTCAGTATTCACTACGGAAATGGACCTTGTCGATTGTAAGGATAATTTACAGTGGATTGAAAAGCTTGAGTGCATAGACTTTAAGAAAGAGGATGTGCTGGAGCTTTTGGAAAGCATCAAGTTGGATAAGTCACCGGGACCAGACAATATGTACCCCAGGCTACTGTGGGAAGCGAGGGAGGAGATTACTGAGCCTCTGGTGATGATCTTTGCGTCAACAATGAGGACGGGAGAAGTTCCAGAGGATTGGAGGGTTGCGGATGTTGTTCCTTTATTCAAGAAAGGGAGTAGAGATAGCCCAGGAAATTATAGACCAGTGAGTCTTACTTCAGTGGTTGGTAAGTTGATGGGGAAGATCCTGAGAGGCAGGATTTATGAACATTTGGAGAGGTATAATATGATTAGGAATAGTCAGCATGGCTTTGTCAAGGGCAGGTCGTGCCTTACGAGCCTAATTGAATTTTTTGAGGATGTGACTAAACACATTGATGAAGGTAGAGTAGTAGATGTAGTGTACATGGATTTCAGCAAGGCATTTGATAAGGTACCCCATGCAAGGTTTATTGAGAAAGTAAGGAGGCATGGGATCCAAGGGGACCTTGCTTTGTGGATTGAGAACTGGCTTGTCCACAGAAGGCAAAGAGTGGTTGTAGACGGGTCATATTCTGCTTGGAGGTCGGTGACCAGTGGAGTGCCTCAGGGATCTGTTCTGGAACCCTTACTCTTCGTGATGTTTATAAATGACCTGGATGAAGAAGTGGAGGGATGGGTTAGTAAGTTTGCTGATGACACAAAGGTTGGGGGTGTTGTGGATATTGTGGAGGGCTGTGAGAGGTTACAGCGGGACATTGATAGGATGCAAAACTGGTCTGAGAAGTGGCAGATGGAGTTCAACCCAGATAAGTGTGAGGTGGTTCATTTTGGTAGGTCAAATATGTTGGCAGAATATAGTATTAATAGTAAGACTCTTGGCAGTGTGGAGGATCAGAGGAATCTTGAGGTCTGAGTCCATAGGACACTCAAAGCTGCTACGCAGGTTGACTCTGTGGTTAAGAAGGCATACGGTGTATTGGCCTTCATCAACCGTGGGTTTGAGTTTAGGAGCTGAGAGGTAATGTTGCAGCTATATAGGACCCTGGTCAGACGCCACTTGGAGTACTGTGCTCAGTTCTGGTCACCTCACTACAGGAAGGACATGGAAACCATAGAAAGGGTGCAGAGGAGATTTACAAGGATGTTGCCTGGATTGGGGAGCATGCCTTATGAGAATAGGTTGAGTGAACTCATCCTTTTCTCCTTGGAGTGACAGAGGATGAGAGGTGACCTGATAGAGGTGTACAAGATGCTGAGAGGCATTGATCGTGTGGATAGTCAGAGGCTTTTCCCCAGGGCTGAAATGGTTGCCACAAGAGGACACAGGTTTAAGGTGCTGGGGAGTAGGTACAGAGCAGATGTCAGGGGTAGGTTTTTTACGCAGAGAGTGGTGAGTGCGTGGAATGGGCTTCCGGTAACGGTGATGGAGACGGATACGATTGGGTCTTTTAAGAGACTCCTGGATAGGCACATGGAGCTTAGAAAAGTAGAGGGCTATGGGTAAGCCTGGGTAATTTCTAATTAAGTACAGCATTGTGGGCGGAAGGGCCTGTATTGTGCTGTGTTTCTAAAGGCCTGAGGGAAGAAACTGTTTCCCATCCCGACCGTTCTTCTCTTTGTGCATCGGAGTCTCCTGCCTGAGGGTAGAAAGTCAGAGAGGATGCCGGATGGACGGGTGGGTCATTGATAATACTGAGGGCCCCGCGTGCGCAGCGCTCCTGATAAATGTCCCCGACGATCCTCTTGGGCCTTTGTAGGGACTAACGGTCCGACACTCGACTGCTCCCAGACCAGATGGAGATGCTGCTTGTCAGCATCTCCTGTAAAACACAGTTAAGATGGGTGGGGTGGGAGGCCTTGCTTGCCTCAATCTTATTAGGAAGTGGAGGTGATATTCCGGGACCATGTGAGGCCAACCTCAATATGAACCCCAGGAACTTGGTGCGCCCTGTATAATGTATACACAGCGCGCTGTTGTAACCAGGATTTCCGCTGCCTTTGTAACTCTGTCTGCAGGTAACGGTGTATGGCTGCAATGCTCAAGCAGGGGTTCCCTACCTGGAGTCCATGGCATAGAGAAGGGTAGGGCCTGAACGTAACACGATAACGCTCCTCAGCAATGTTCCACTGCTAAGGTAATAGCAGCCATGTTTGGGGCTACGACTGGAGATAACGGGGCTTCGGAGTGTATGTCATCCAATGGGAGAAATGTTGTTCTCTCTTGTGAGTCTGGGAGAGAGATTTTCGCGGTCTTTGGCCGGCGAGAGGAGGAGAAGGAGGATGTGTGCGGAGAGAGCTGGTAGACGACCGGACGGAGTGGACCGGGAGCGAGGGTCTGAAGGTCGGTGACACTCGGAGGAGGTCGGTGGTTGATGAATGGCCGTATCAGTGAGCTCCAACCTTCACTTTTGACCTTCCTCTTAAAATGGCCCCTTTTACTTTTTATTTTCTTTATTAACCCGCCATCCAGATTAAGATTTATAAAGTTCAATCGTTCAATTGAATACGGTGTACTGTCTGATATTTTGCGGTCGGGTTTGTAAACCGGGCAACACATCACGCTGCGTCCACACAAACGAGATTTCTCAGTTTGGCGCGGGGGCCGGAAGTTGTTTTCCCCTGGCCGAGCCCGAGGGTCACATCAGGAAGAAATGTCAAGGGTTCATAAGGCGTTGGTCTGACCAACTGGAGTATCGTGAACAGGTTTTGTTCAACTTAGTTGTCATCCGACTGTACCCGCGTACAGCCGAATGCAACAACGTTCCTCCGGACCACCGACTGCCCACAAAGCACAAAGCAAAATATTACCACAAATAAGTTTATAAAATATAATTCAAAGTGCAGGTCAGGCACAGCTCAGGTAAACAGGAAGCAGCTCGGTGTCCTGGTGACGAGACCTCGTTGGTGGCAGGGTATTCGTCAGTCTCACAGCCTGGGGGAGGAAGCTGTTACCCAGTCTGACAGTGCCAGTCCTGATGCTCCTGTACCTCCTCCCTGACGGTAGTGGGTCAGAGAGATTGTGGGACGGGTGGCCGGGATCCTGAACAATACTTTGGGCCCTGCGTGTACAACACTCCCGGTAAACGTCACAAACAGGGGGAGGGAGGCCTTTTTCGACGAAAGGGTGTGCTACCATTGGAGAGAGTCCAGAGGAGGTTCGCCTGAATGAAAGAGTTAATGCATGGGAGTGTTGATCTCAATGAGAGGTGATCTCTTTGAAATCTATTGAACATTGAAAGGCCTCGATACAGTGGATGTGGAGAGGATGTTTCCTATAGTGGGGGAGTCTAGGACCAGAGGACACAGATAGAGTGGATGTGGAGGGGATGTTTCCTATAGTGGGGGAGTCTAGGACCAGAGGACACAGACAGAGTGGATGTGGAGAGGATGTTTCCCATGGTGGGGGAGTCTAGGACCAGAGGACACAGATAGAGTGGATGTGGAGAGGATGTTTCCTGTAGTGGGGGAGTCTAGGACCAGAGGGCACAGATAGAGTGGATGTGGAGAGGAAGTTTCCTATAGTGGGAGAGTCTAGGACCAAAGGACACAGATAGAGTGGATGTGGAGAGGATGTTTCCTATAGTGGGGGAGTCTAGGACCAGAGGACACAGATAGAGTGGATGTGGAGAGGATGTTTCCTGTAGTGGAGGAGTCTAGGACCAGAGGGCACGGATAGAGTGGATGTGGAGAGGATGTTTCCTATAGTGGGGGAGTCTAGGACCAGAGGACACAGATAGATTGGATGTTTCCTATAGTGGGGGAGTCTAGGACCAGAGGACACAGATAGAGTGGATGTGGAGAGGATGTTTTCTGTAGTGGGGGAGTCTAGGACCAGAGGTCACAGATAGAGGGGATGTGGAGAGGATGTTTCCTATAGTGGGGGAGTCTAGGACCAGAGGACACAGATAGAGTGGATGTGGAGAGGATGTTTCCTATAGTGGAGGAGTCTAGGACCAGAGGGCACGGATAGAGTGGATGTGGAGAGGATGTTTCCTATAGTGGGGGAGTCTAGGACCAGAGGACACAGATAGAGTGGATGTGGAGAGGATGTTTCCTATAGTGGGGGAGTCTAGGACCAGAGCACACAGATAGAGTGGATGTGGAGAGGATGTTTCCTATAGTGGGGGAGTCTAGGACCAGAGGACACAGATAGAGTGGATGTGGAGAGGATGTTTCCTATAGTGGGGGAGTCTAGGACCAGAGGACACAGTTAGAGTGGATGTTTCCTATAGTGGGGGAGTCTAGGACCAGAGGACACAGATAGAGTGGATGTGGAGAGGATGGTTCCTATAGTGGGGGAGTCTAGGACCAGAGGACACAGATAGAGTGGATGTGGAGAGGATGTTTCCTATAGTGGGGGAGTCTAAGACCAGAGGACACGGATAGAGTGGATGTGGAGAGAATGTTTCCTATAGTGGGGGAGTCTAGGACCAGAGGACACAGATAGAGTGGATGTGGAGAGGATGTTTCCTATAGTGGGGGAGTCTAGGACCAGAGGACACAGATAGAGTGGATGTGGAGAGGATATTTCCTATAGTGGGGGAGAGTCTAGGACCAGAGGGCACAGATAGAGTGGATGTGGAGAGGATGTTTCCTATAGTGGGGGAGTCTAGGACCAGAGGACACAGATAGAGTGGATGTGGAGAGAATGTTTCCTATAGTGGGGGAGTCTAGGACCAGAGGACACAGATAGAGTGGATGTGGAGAGGATGTTTCCTATAGTGGGGGAGTCTAGGACCAGAGGACACAGATAGAGTGGATGTGGAGAGGATGTTTCCTATAGTTGGGGAGTCTAGGACCAGAGGACACAGATAGAGTGGATGTGGAGAGGATGTTTCCTATAGTGGGGGAGTCTAGGACCAGAGGACACAGATAGAGTGGATGTGGAGAGGATGTTTCCTATAGTGGGGGAGTCTAGGACCAGAGGACACAGATAGAGTGGATGTGGAGAGGATGTTTCCTATAGTGGGGGAGTCTAGGACCAGAGGACACAGATAGAGTGGATGTGGAGAGGATATTTCCTATAGTGGGGGAGAGTCTAGGACCAGAGGGCACAGATAGAGTGGATGTGGAGAGGATGTTTCCTATAGTGGGGGAGTCTAGGACCAGAGGACACAGATAGAGTGGATGTGGAGAGGATATTTCCTATAGTGGGGGAGAGTCTAGGACCAGAGGGCACAGATAGGTTAACCAAAATGCTGGAGGAACTCAGCAGGTCAGGCAGCGTATCTGGAGAGGAATAAAGAGTCGACCTTAGTCCTGATGAAGTGCCTCAGCTCTAAACATCAACTATTTATCCCTCTTGATAGATTCTGCCAAGTTCCTCCGGCATTTTTTGTATAACTCTTGTCCACCCATTAACCCTCCCCACCTCCCCCACCCCCCTTACCACTACATACACATCACTCCACTGCTTTCCAGGTTCAAAGTCCATTTTCGATCAATGAATGTGTGAATTATCCGACCTTGAGATTTGTCTGCTTACAGGCAAGGAACCTGAAAAAATAAGACCAGCCCCAGTGCCCAGAGAGAGAAAAGAAAAGTAAACACCAGAAGCCGTCATTCCGAACGAAACGGAATCCTCAGTTTCGAGTCGTGGAGCAGCTCGGAGGAAACCCAAACCCTCGGGACCCAGAACCTGCCGCCCGCAATGTGCTTCGGACCTAGGTTTTGCTGCGGGTGCTTGGAACAATCCACGCCTGCACCCGGGCCAGACGGACGGGCTTTGGAACTCGCCTGTCCCCTGTCACTTCTTCTGCCCCCCCGAATCGTCCACCCCAACCAGCACAGCTCCGAATCCAAGCCCGTCCATTTTACAGCCCATCAGCCGGGCGAATTTGTTTTGCCTTCGCTCACCTCTTCCTTCTTCACAGTGATTGACTGCCACAAATTACTTCAGAAAAACTGCAATTAATAACATGTTTTTTTTCATCAAAGTCCTTTGCTTACGAACCACCAGCGAGCTTTCACACACCTGCGATAGCAACAGGAAGTTTTTGAACGTTTGATCAGTACGTGTACATTCCTGTACATATGGTCAGTCCGTGTACATTTATGTACAATCGGTCCGTGTACATTCCTGCATGTACAATCCGTCTGCGCACATTTCTGTACATACGATCGATCCACGTACGTTTCCGTGTGTAAGATTGGTCCGTGTACGGTCAGGCCGTGTACCTTTCTATACAATCAGTCCATGACATTTCTGTACATACTGTTAGTCTGTGTACATCCCCGTAAGGACGATCAGTCTGTGTACATCTCCATATGTACCGTCGGTCTGCGTACATTTCTGTACGTATGATCAGTCCTTGTACATTCCCATACATACAATCTGTCTATGTATATTCCCTACGTACCATTGGTCCTTGTATATTCCTGTACATACAATTGGTCTGTATACATTTTTGTGTGGTCAGTCTGTGTAAATTTCTGTACGATCAGTCCGTGGAGATTTCCATACGCACCATCGGTCTGTCTACATTTCCATATGCACCATCGGTCCGTGTGGATTTCTTTCTGTACCGTCTGTCTGTGTACTTCACCGCTGGCGTTTGGGGCACCGGTGAAGATCCTCCATCTCTGTCGGTGTTCAGGGCTTCCCTCATCGTGTCAGTAGCTTCCTCTCGGTTTACACCACTGTCAGTCAGGCAAGTCCCGGGCGGGTCTCAGGAATACCGTCACACTCCGACGGAGAAGGATTCTTCATTGCTGTTTCTGTGACAGTTTTGATTGACCAGTCAGGGTCGTTAGCCCTGACCCTGGAGGGCCGGTGGACCATTCTTAGTCTGACCTCTAACCTTTGACCCTGTTTGGCATGGGTGACCCCACCAGGAGCCAAAGCGGAAGCCCCTGACTCCAGCCAACACAGCTCTCCGGGTCATTGAGGCACGCAAGCCTCCGAACCCTCCGACAAGGCCGTGCTCCTCTCGGCGGACAGAATCACTGCCATTAATAATAGGAAAACAACTGTGAACTATTGTGAATATAAAATAGTTAAATTTAAGAAGTAGTGCAGAAATAGAGTGAGTAAGTGTTCATGGGTTCGATGTCCATTCAGGAATCTGATGGCAGAGGGGAAGAAGCTGTTCCTGAATCGCTGAGTGTGTGTCTTCAGGCTCCTGTACCTCCTCCCTGATGGCAGAGGGGAAGAAGCTGTTCCTGAATCGTTGAGTGTGTGCCTTCAGGCTCCTGTACCTCCTCCCTGATGACAGAGGGGAAGAAGCTGTTCCTGAATCGCTGAGTGTGTGTCTTCAGGCTCCTGTACCTCCTCCCTGATGGCAGAGGGGAAGAAGCTGTTCCTGAATCGCTGAGTGTGTGTCTCCAGGCTCCTGTACCTCCTCCCTGATGGCAGAGGGGAAGAAGCTGTTCCTGAATCGTTGAGTGTGTGTCTTCAGGCTCCTGTACCTCCTCCCTGATGGCAGAGGGGAAGAAGCTGTTCCTGAATCGCTGAGTGTGTGCCTTCAGGCTCCTGTACCTCCTCCCTAATGGTAGCAATGAGAAGAGGGCATGTCCTGGGTGAGGGGGGTCTGTAATGATGGATGTTGTCTTTCTGAGGTATCGCTCCTCGAAGATGTCCCGGATACAATAGGCAGTAGATGCAGGAGCAGGCCATTCGGCCCTTCTATCCAGCACTGCCATTCACTGTGATCATGGCTGATCCTACACAATCAGTACCCCGTTCCTGCCCTCTCCCGATATCCCTTGGACTCACCCATCAGCGGGAACATGCTTCCTGCCTCCAGTGTGTCCAATCCCTTAATAATCTTATATGTTTCAATCAGATCCCTTCTCATCCTTCTAAATTCCAGTGTATACAAGCCCAGTCACTCCAATCTTTCAACATATGACAGTCCCGCTATTCCGGGAATTAACCTTGTGAACCTACGCTGCACTCCCTCAATAGCAAGAATGTCCTTCCTCAAATTTGGAGACCAAAACTGCACACAATACTCCAGGTGGGGTCTCACCAGGGCCCTGTACAGCTGCAGAAGGACCTCTTTACTCCTATACTCAATTCCTCTTGTTATAAAGGCCAACATGCCATTAGCTTTCTTCACTGCCTGCTGTACCTGCATGCTTGCTTTCATTGACTGATGTACAAGAACACCTAGATCTCATTGTACTTCCCCTTTTCCTAACTTGACTCCATTTAGATAGTAATCTGCCTTCCTGTTCCTGCCACCAAAGTGGATAACCTCACATTTATCCACATTAAACTGCATCTGCCATACATTTGCCCACTCACCCAACCTGCCCAAGTCACCCTGCATTCTCATAACATCCTCCTGACATTTCACATTCCTCACCAACAGAGCCACCCCACCCCCTCTGCCAGTCAGTCTGTCCTTTCGATATCCTTGAACATTCATTTTCCAGGCCCTGTCCGCTTGAAGCCATGTCTCAGTTATTCCCACAACATCGTACTTGCCAATTTCCAACTGAGCCTCAAGCTCATCTACTTTATTCCTTATACTTCGTGCATTCATATATAATACTTTTAATTTGGTGCTCCCCTCTCCTTTCATATCAATTCCTATTTCACTTGATTCTGTTGTCCTTTTTAACTTTTCTTATTTTCACTTTCCCTTTAACTCCATCATATTTCCAGTTCATCCCCTCCCCCCCCCCCCCCCCCCCCCACTACTTAGATTCACAAGGTTAATTCCTGGGATGTCAGGACTGTCTTACGCAGAGAGGTTAGAGGGACTGGGCTTGTACACGCTGGAATTAAGGAGATTGAGAGGGGATCTGATTGCAACATATAAGATTATTAAGGGATTGGACAAGATAGAGGCAGGAAATATGTTCCAGATGCTGGGAGAGTCCAGTACCAGAGGGCATGGTTTGAGAATAAGGGGTAGGTCATTTAGGACAGAGTTAAGGAAAAACTTCTTCTCCCAGAGAGTTGTGGGGGTGTGGAATGCACTGCCTCAGAAGGCAGTGGAGGCCAATTCTCTGGATGCTTTCAAGAAGGAGCTAGATAGGTATCTTATGGATAGGGGAATCAAGGGATATGGGGACAAGGCAGGAACCGGGTATTGATAGATAGATAGATAGATAGATACTTTATTCATCCCCATGGGGAAATTCAACTTTTTTCCAATGTCCCATACACTTGTTGTAGCAAAACTAATTACATACAATACTTAACTCAGTAAAGAATATGATATGCATCTAAATCACTATCTCAAAAAGCATTAATAATAGCTTTTAAAAAGTTCTTAAGTCCTGGCGGTAGAATTGTAAAGCCTAATGGCATTGGGGAGTATTGACCTCTTCATCCTGTCTGAGGAGCATTGCATCGATAGTAACCTGTCGCTGAAACTGCTTCTCTGTCTCTGGATGGTGCTATGTAGAGGATGTTCAGAGTTATCCATAATTGACCGTAGCCTACTCAGCGCCCTTCGCTCAGCTACCAATGTTAAACTCTCCAGTACTTTGCCCACGACAGAGCCCGCCTTCCTTAGTAGATGATCAGCCATGATCTCAAAATGGCGGTGCAGGCTCGAAGGGCCGAATGGTCTACTTCTGCACCTATTGTCTATTGTCTTAATTTAAACACATCGGTGTTGCAGTGGCAAACCTGTCTGCCAGAATGCTGGCCCCCCGCTTATTAAGGTGCAACCCGTCCCTTTTGTACAATTCATCCCAACCCCAAAACAGATCCCAGTGGTCCAAGAACGTAAATCCTTGCTTCCTGCACCAGTTCCTCAGCCACACATTCAGATCCATTATCTCCCTGTTCCTGCCCTCTCCAGCACGAGGAACTGGAAGCAAACCGGAGATAACCACCCTGGAAGTCCTGCTTTTCAGCCTTCTTCCGAGTTCTCTGAAGTCCCGCTACAGAATGTCCTTCCTCTTCTTCCCGATTCACCTTCACCCTTGAGGATTCCCTGCAATCGGTCCGTGATGTCCTGGATCCTAGCACACCATCCTTAAATCTTTAAAACCCCTTTCCGTACCTCTTACTATGGAGTCCCCTACTACCACTGCTCTTCCTGATGTCTGACTCCTCGGCTCTGCTTCTCCACCAATTTTCGGCTCGCAGACCTGTCCGCCTCTCAGACTGGCAGTATATTCCGTCCTGACAGCTTCCAAGAGGGTGAACCTGTTTACGAGAGGTACATCCCCTGGGGTCTCCTGTACTTCAAGCATCCTTTCCTTCCTCATCGTCGCCCCCTTTCTCTCTTCCGGTATCCTCGGAGTAACGACCTCACTGTAGGTCCTGTCCAGAAAACTCTCGTTTTCGCGGATAAACCTGAGGTCATCCAGTTCTTTCTTCAGTGCTGCAACATGCTCCTTCGGGAGCTGAATCTGGACACACTTTCCACAGCTGTAGCAGCCGGGGGCACCATCAGTGTCCCTGATCTCCCACATCATGCACGTAGCACACTGAATCATCTTAGCGGTCATGTCTTCACCCTCTCCAATTGTGCCTGGCGTAGTCTCCTCCCTCCGCCTCTCGAGCCAAAGACATACTACGGAGGATAGTGCCCATGATGGAGTTGAATTTACAACTCCTCCCTGTAACTCACCTCGATTCTGTGCACCGTCTTTCCAAACCCCTCCCCACCAATACCAGACGGTGATTTAGCCCGTCAGAATGCTCTCCACGGCACATCTGTAGAAATTTGCGAGTGTTTTTTTAAAAAAAAATATTTATTCAATATGAATCACCTCGTTATTTTATCCATTTTTTTTTTGGCTAATCGTGTCTTTTTTTTTAATGCTGGATGCGGAGTCACACAGAAGATTTCCTAGGAGCCGGCTGGGTTTGCAACCCTCCGCAGCTTTTCCCGATACCTGACCCCCTAGCCCACCCCCACCGGAATCAAAAGTCCAGTGTGAAGTTGGAAGGGTTAAACCCCTCCCTCCCCCCCCCCCGTCTCCCCTCCCAAAGATTAAATACCTCCAAATAAACGCAACCGCGCAAAGAAAAGGAGCGCGGCGGGTACACGCGGTTCAAAGCCGGAGCCCGGCCGATCCGGGACGCTCCGATTTGGAATCCTGCTCGGATTTCCCCGGATACAATGTTGCCAGTACTGTAGCATGTCAATATCGCGTGACGTCGCCGCTCGCCATTGGCCGGCGGTGATGTCATTCCAGCAGATCCGGGTATTTCGCTCTCTCTCTCCGTACTTTCTCTCACGGCTTCTTACCCCCCCCCCTCCCCTCCTCTTCATTTTTATTTCGGTTTTTTTTGCGCAATTGCCCCCCTCCAGTTGAGGGCCTGGGCTGAACAAACGCTTGCGTTCACTTCAGGAAGGAGGGGAGGCGAAAGTAAAAGGGGAGGGGAGACGGTTGTTTTTGCTAACCGCCCAATTCCCACCCACTTCCTTAATCTTGTTGCAATTTTTTTCCCCAAGCAATTTAAAATTCCCTTTTTAAATCTCCCTGTGTGAATTGAATTATAAATATATTTCGTGGCCTGTAAGCCTGTTATTTGCGGAGCCGCCGAGTCCCTGGGGAGGGCGAAAAGAGGGGTTTTAATTATTTTTTTTAAGCATTAAAACGAGCGTACAGGGATTTTTTAGGATTGGAAATGGCTGTTCCTAGGAGCGAGGCTACACCAGTGTAATCCGGAGCAGAGGAGGAGAGGGTGAGTAGACGGAGGATTTTAAAAGGAGGTTGCGGGAGAGGGAGTTCTCATAGTTCTGGGCTCCCCGAAGACCAGCTTGGCTCTGTACCTGCTTTCATGGGCATCTCCCTCCCCCTCTCCCAGCTTCGGTAGATTTTTCTAGACGCTGTCCCCTTTCTGGCCCGGCTGCCAGAGACCGTTTAATCGCAGTAATCGCTGGTGGGAGCGATTATTGAGAGACTTCATCCGCCCCCCCAGTCCCATTCCGGTTTCCACCGGCTGGTTTAGCGCCGGTTGGAGGAAATGGACCTTCCTCTCTCTCTCTTGCCCACTCCCCTCCTTTCCCTCTCCTCGAGAATCGACCATGGTATCTGATGTCAAAGGGTAACTCTGGGGGGGGGGGGGGAGAGACAAAAATCCTCCCCGTTGAGTATCTGGCTCAGGGGGAGGAAAGTTGGTGGAGGGGGGGGGGTCTCCTCTCCGGCTGCCCCGCGTTAGTGACGGCTGGACCGGGAAGCCTCTAATCCTTCCCTGTATTTTCACCCCTGTGTGTCTGTTTGAGAGAGAGAGAGACCGAGGGAGTGTGTGTGTGTGTGTGTGTGCACACAGACAAGAATGTGTATGTACCTATGATGTGCCTGTTTTAAAAATTAGCTTTGTCACACGTAAAGTACAGTGAAATGTGCTTCTTTTTGTGCCAAAGACCAGTAAGAGTTGGCGGGATGTGCTGGGGGCAGCCCGCAAGTCTCCCCCTGCGCATCTCCACGGCTGACTAACCCTGACCCGTACGTCTGGGGACCGTGGGAGGAAACCGGAGCACCAGGAGGAAACCCACCCAGTCACGGGGGGGGGGGGGTTTAGAGACCGTGCAGGCTCCTCACGGGCAGCGGTGGGAATGGAACCCGGACCGCTGGCCCTGGGAAGACTTGGGCTAGCCAGTGCGCTACCCCGTCGCCCCTACCCAGAGGCAGACGGGAGTGTCTGTCTGCCGCACTGCTGACTCTGTCCCCGAACTCCTGGAACGAGGTATCATTGGGACCGAAACCGTTGCTGGAGCAGGGAGGAGGCGAGGGGCAGTGACGCTTGTGGGCTGCCCCCGCCCCCACCCTTTCCCCCAGCACAGCCACAGACCGTGTTGGTCGCTGATTCAAACAGCGGCTTCACTGTCCCATCATTCACTCCCCGGGAGATTTCTTGTTTGGTGGGTGTCTGTGAAGAGTGAGAATTTGGGGGTGTATACCGTATACACTCTCTGGTATTAAACGGGACCCGGATCCTGACCGTTCCGATGCGCCAATATCACGAATCTCGTTAGCCTTTCGAACCCCTCAGGAAGTGAGGCTGGAGGTTCAGGGTGGTCGGGGTGGCGGTGCAGGTGGAATTCTGTGAAATGTTTGGAGGGAAGAGGGGGGCACGGAGAGAATGCTTGGACGCGAGGATGGGAGTCTCTGAGTGGGAAATTTGGAAGAGTCAGAATTCGGTTTCATATCGCCGGCGTGTGTCATGAAGGTTGTTAACTTTGCACAGCAGTACGTAATAATAGAGAAAAAAAATTATTTATAGTAAGTATCTATATTAAATCATTAAATTAAGTAGAGGAAAAAGGTAGTGTTCGTGGGTTCAATGTCCGTTCAGAAATCGGATGGCAGAGGGGAAGAAGCTGTTCCCGAATCATTGAGCGTGTGTCTTCAGGCTCCTGTACCTCCTCCCTGATGGTAACAGTGAGAAGAGGGCATGTCCTGGGTGATGGGGGGTCCTCGATGATGGATGCTGCCTTTCTGAGGCATCGCTCCTTGAAGATGTTCTGGATACTCTGGTGCCCATGATGGAGCTGACTGAGTTTACAACTCTCTGCAGTTTATTTTAACCCTGTACAGTAGCTCCCCCCCCCCCCCCCCAGACCAGACGGTGATGCAGCCAGTCAGAATGCTCCCCATGGTACATCTGGAGAAGTTTCTGAGTGTTTTTGGGTGACAAACCAAATCTCCTCAAACTCCTAATGAAGTATAGCTACTGCCTTGACTTCTTTATAACTACATCGATGTGTTGGGACCAGGTTAGATCCTCCGAGATCTTGACACCCAGGAACTTGAAGCCGCTCACTCTCCCCGCTTCTGATCCCTCTGTGAGGACTGGTGTGTGGCTCCCTCGTCTCACCCTTCCTGAAGTCCACAATCAGCTCTTCGGTCTCACTGATGCTGAGTGCCCGGATGTTGTTGGTATGGCACCGCTCAACCAGCTGGGAGATCTCACTCCCGTACGCCCCTTGGTCCTGAGAATCTGCTGGCAGTGCTGTATTGGTATGGCACCGCTCAACCAGCTGGGAGATCTCACTCCCGTACGCCCTCTGGTCCTGAGAATCTGCTGGCAGTGCTGTGTCGTCTGCGGGTTTAAGGATGGCGTTTGGGCTGTCCCGAGCCCGAGTGGACGCATCCTGGGATGAAAGGAATAAGCCTTTGGACAAAATCCAGGTGGAGGTATGGACAATCGCAATCCCGGGTTGGCCGCTGGAGCTGGAAACCACACATCCCATTAAAACCCAGAGCTGCGAAAGACTAGCAGAGGTCCGAAGACCTCATCCTGGGAGAAGGAGGATCTGCGAAGATGGGCTGCCCCTGTGGGCAACTTGAAAGAGGACAGCATACAACCTGGAATTCTTGGTCTTCACAGACTTCCACGAAACGAAGAGGGAAAAAAAAAACAAGGAAAGAATGACAGGGGAACGTTAGAAACCCCCTCCCCCACGTACAAGCAACAGCAGAGCATCAGCCCTCTGCCCTCCACTTCCCCAGCTTGTTCGAGCAGAAAGCATCAACCCCACCACCCACCCAGCAGTAGCAAAGCCCCCAGACACCAGAGTCCATCCAAGACACTTTGACAACTCTCACTGTAAGATCATCAGACAGAGGAGCAGACTCAGGCCATTCGGCCCATCAAGTCTGCTCCACCATTTCATCACGGCTGATCCATTTTCCCACCCAGCCCCCAATCTCCTGCCTTCTTGATGCCCCGACCAGTCAAGAATCTATCACCCTCTGCTTTAAGTATACCTAATGACCTGTCCTCTACAACTGCATGTAGCAACGAATTCCACAGATTCACCGTCCTCTGGCTTAAGGAATTCCTCCTTAACTCCGTTGTAAAACGACGCTCCTCTATTCTGAGGCTATGTCCTCTGATCCTAGACTCCCCACTATAGGAAACATCCTCTCCACATCCACTCTATCTGTGTCCACAGGTCCTAGACTCCCCCACTATAGGAAACATCCTCTCCACATCCACTCTATCTGTGTCCTCTGGTCCTAGACTCCCCCACTATAGGAAACATCCACTCTATCTGTGTCCTCTGGTCCTAGACTCCCCCACTATAGGAAACATCCTCTCCACATCCACTCTATCTGTGTCCTCTGGTCCTAGACTCCCCCACTATAGGAAATATCCTCTCCACATCCACTCTATCTGTGTCCTCTGGTCCTAGACTCCCCCACTATAGGAAACATCCTCTCCACATCCACTCTATCTGTGTCCTCTGGTCCTAGACTCCCCCACTATAGGAAATATCCTCTCCACATCCACTCTATCTGTGTCCTCTGGTCCTAGACTCCCCCACTATAGGAAACATCCACTCTATCTGTGTCCTCTGGTCCTAGACTCCCCCACTATAGGAAATATCCTCTCCACATCCACTCTATCTGTGTCCTCTGGTCCTAGACTCCCCCACTATAGGAAACATCCACTCTATCTGTGTCCTCTGGTCCTAGACTCCCCCACTATAGGAAACATCCTCTCCACATCCACTCTATCTGTGTCCTCTGGTTCAAGACTCCCCCACTATAGAAAACATCCTCTCCACATCCACTCTATCTGTGCCCTCTGGTCCTAGACTCCCCCACTATAGGAAACATCCTCTCCACGTCCACTCTATCTGTGTCCTCTGGTCCTAGACTCCCCCACTATAGGAATCATCCTCTCCACATCCACTCTATCTGTGTCCTCTGGTTCTAGACTCCCCCACTATAGGAAACATCCTCTCCACATCCACTCTATCTGTGCCCTCTGGTCCTAGACTCCCCCACTATAGGAAACATCCACTCTATCTGTGTCCTCTGGTCCTAGACTCCCCCACTATAGGAAACACCCTCTCCACATCCACTCTATCTGTGTCCTCTGGTCCTAGACTCCCCCACTATAGGAAAGACCCTCTCCACATCCACTCTATCTGTGTCCTCTGGTCCTAGACTCCCCCACTATAGGAAACATCCTCTCCACATCCACTCTATCTGTGTCCTCTGGTCCTAGACTCCCCCACTATAGGAAACATCCACTCTATCTGTGTCCTCTGGTCCTAGACTCCCCCACTATAGGAAACATCCACTCTATCTGTGTCCTCTGGTCCTAGACTCCCCCACTATATGAAACATCCTCTCCACATCCACTCTTATCGAGGCCTTTCACCATTCGATCGGTTTCAATGAGGTCACCCCTCATTCTTCAGAATTCCAGTGAGTACAGGTGCAGAGCCACTAACAAGAATGGGTGGGGGGGGGGGGGTGCCAGCAGCTCGCTGTTCCGATGTTACAGTCTGCAATGTTGTTTATTTTGTTTGCCCCTCTGTGACCATCGAACGATCACCCGAGGGCAGTGGCCTCCTGTCACGTCTCTGTACCACTACCTCATGTCCCCGTTTGTGGGTGTGTGTCTTCAGGCTCCTGTACCTCCTCCCTGATGGCAGAGGGGAAGAAGCTGTTCCTGAATCGTTGAGTGTGTGTCTTCAGGCTCCTGTACCTCCTCCCTGATGGCAGAGGGGAAGAAGCTGTTCCTGAATCGTTGAGTGTGTGTCTTCAGGCTCCTGTACCTCCTCCCTGATGGCAGAGGGGAAGAAACTGTTCCTGAATCGTTGAGTGTGTGTCTTCAGGTTCCTGTACCTCCTCCCTGATGGCAGAGGGGAAGAAGCTGTTCCTGAATCGCTGAGTGTGTGTCTTCAGGCTCCTGTACCTCCTCCCTGACGGCAGAGGGGAAGAAGCTGTTCCTGAATCGCTGAGTGTGTGTCTTCAGGCTCCTGTACCCCCTCCCTGATGGCAGAGGGGAAGAAGCTGTTCCTGAATCACTGAGTGTGTGTCTTCAGGCTCCTGTACCTCCTCCCTGATGGCAGAGGGGAAGAAGCTGTTACTGAATCGCTGAGTGTGTGTCTTCAGGCTCCTGTACCTCCTCCCTGATGGCAGAGGGGAAGAAGCTGTTCCTGAATCGTTGAGTGTGTGTCTTCAGGCTCCTGTACCTCCTCCCTGATGGCAGAGGGGAAGAAGCTGTTCCTGAATCGCTGAGTGTGTGTCTTCAGGCTCCTGTACCCCCTCCCTGATGGCAGAGGGGAAGAAGCTGTTCCTGAATCACTGAGTGTGTGTCTTCAGGCTCCTGTACCTCCTCCCTGATGGCAGAGGGGAAGAAGCTGTTCCTGATTCACTGAGTGTGTGTCTTCAGGCTCCTGTACCTCCTCCCTGATGGCAGAGGGGAAGAAGCTGTTCCTGAATCGTTGAGTGTGTGTCTTCAGGCTCCTGTACCTCCTCCCTGATGGCAGAGGGGAAGAAGCTGTTCCTGAATCGCTGAGTGTGTGTCTTCAGGCTCCTGTACCCCCTCCCTGATGGCAGAGGGGAAGAAGCTGTTCCTGAATCACTGAGTGTGTGTCTTCAGGCTCCTGTACCTCCTCCCTGATGGCAGAGGGGAAGAAGCTGTTCCTGAATCGCTGAGTGTGTGTCTTCAGGCTCCTGTCCCTCCACCCTGATGGCAGAGGGGAAGAAGCTGTTCCTGAATCGCTGAGTGTGTGTCTTCAGGCTCCTGTACCCCCTCCCTGATGGCAGAGGGGAAGAAGCTGTTCCTGAATCACTGAGTGTGTGTCTTCAGGCTCCTGTACCTCCTCCCTGATGGCAGAGGGGAAGAAGCTGTTCCTGAATCACTGAGTGTGTGTCTTCAGGCTCCTGTACCTCCTCCCTGATGGCAGAGGGGAAGAAGCTGTTCCTGAATCGTTGAGTGTGTGTCTTCAGGCTCCTGTACCTCCTCCCTGATGGCAGAGGGGAAGAAGCTGTTCCTGAATCGCTGAGTGTGTGTCTTCAGGCTCCTGTCCCTCCACCCTGATGGCAGAGGGGAAGAAGCTGTTCCTAAATCGCTGAGTGTGTGTCTTCAGGCTCCTGTACCCCCTCCCTGATGGTAGCAATGAGAAGAGGGCATGTCCTGGGTAGTGGATGCTGTCTTATTGAGGCCCCAACTTTTAAAGATGCCTGGATGGAGGGTTGGGACCGTGAAGGAGCCTGCGACCCACTGCGGCTTGTTTCTGATCCTGTGCGTTGGAGGCACGGACAGTCACGGACCAAGAGCTGGGAAAGGGGACTTGAGCAGGTGCGGTACTTGATGGCCTGTATCGGTGGAATGGGCCGAGTGGCCTGTTGCTGGGCAGATATCCGGAGCGCATGGCAAAGGTCAAAAACCAGGAAAACCGGAAGTCGGCCATCTGTGCCGATTGGGAATAACACGTCCACCTTGCTGACCCTCAACACTGGCACACCTCAGGGGTGTGTGCTTAGCCCACTGGGAACACACACCAGTCCTCACAGAGGGATCAGAAGTGGAGAGAGTGAGCAGCTTCAAGTTCCTGGGTGTCACGATCTTTCAGGAACTAACCTGACCCAGCATATCGATGTCAAAGGCAAGACATATTTGGCTATATTTCATCAGGAGTTTGAGGCAATTTGGTTTGTCACCAAAGACTCGCAAATTTCTACAGATGTACCATGGAGATCATTCTGACTGGCTGCATCACCGTCTGGTATGGGGGGGTGGGGGGGTGGGACACTGCACAGGATCGAAATAAGCTTCAGAAAGTTGTAAACTCAGTCAGCTCCATCATGGGCACCAGCCTCCATAGTATCCAGGACATCTTCAAGGAGCATCCATCATTAAGGACCCCCATCACCAGGACGTGCCCTCTTCTCACTGTTACCGTCAGGGAGGACAATAGACAGTAGGTGCAGGGGTAGACCATTCAGCCCTTCTAGCCAGCACCGCCATTCACTGTGATCATGACTGATCATACACAATCAGTACCCCGTTCCTGCCCTCTCCCCATATCCCTTGACCCCGCTATCTATAAGAGCTCTATCTAACTCTCTCTTGAATGCATCCAGAGACTTGGCCTCCACTGCCTTCTGGGGCAGAGCATTCCACATATCCACCACTCTCTGGGTGAAAAAGTTTTTCCGCATCTCTGTTCTGAATGGCCTACCCCTTATTCTTAAACTGTGGCCTCTAGTTCTGGACTCACCCATCAGCGGGAACATGCTTCCTGCCTCCAGCGTGTCCAATCCCTTAATGATCTTATATGTTTCAATCAGATCCCCTCTCATCCTTCTAAATTCCAGTGTATACAAGCCCAGTCGCTCCAATCTTTCAACATATGACAGTCCTGCCATTCCGGGAATCAACCTCGTGAACCTACGCTGCACTCCCTCAATAGCAAGAATGTCCTTCCTCAAATTTGGAGACCAAAACTGCACACAATACTCCAGGTGGGGTCTGACCAGGGCCCTGTACAGCTGCAGAAGGACCTCTTTACTCCTATACTCAATTCCTCTTGTTATAAAAGCCAGCATGCCATTAGCTTTCTTCACTGCCTGCTGTACCTGCATGCTTGCTTTCATTGTCTGATGTACAAGAACACCTAGATCTCGTTGTACTTCCCCTTTTCCTAACTTGACTCCATTTACATAGTAATTTACCTTCCTGTTCCTGCCACCAAAGTGGATAACCTCACATTTATCCACATTAAACTGCATCTGCCATACATTTGCCCACTCACCCAACCTGTCCAAGTCACCCTGCATTCTCATAACATCCTCCTGACATTTCACACTGCCACCCAGCTTCGTGTCCTCCTGAGGGAGGAGGTACAGGAGCCTGAAGGCACACACTCAACAATTCAGGAACAGCTTCTTCCCCTCTGCCATCAGGGAGGAGGTACAGGAGCCTGAAGATACACACTCAGCGATTCAGGAACAGCTTCTTCCCCTCTGCCATCAGGGAGGAGGTACAGGAGCCTGAAGACACACACTCAGTGATTCAGGAACAGCTTCTTCCCCTCTGCCATCAGGAAGGAGGTACAGGAGCCTGAAGCCACACACTCAGTGATTCAGGAACAGCTTCTTCCCCTCTGCCATCAGGGAGGAGGTACAGGAGCCTGAAGACACACACTCAACGATTCAGGAACAGTTTCTTCCCCTCTGCCATCAGGGAGGAGGTACAGGAGCCTGGAGACACACACTCAGCGATTCAGGAACAGCTTCTTCCCCTCCGCCATCAGGGAGGAGGTACAGGAGCCTGAAGACACACACTCAACGATTCAGGAACAGCTTCTTCCCCTCTGCCATCAAACTTCTGAACGGACATTGAACCCGTGAACACCACCTCACTACTTTTTTTTATTTCTATTTTTGCATTACTTAATTTAACTATTTTGAAAATGTGTGTGTGTGTGTGTAATTCAGTTTTTTTCTGCACTGTTATGTATTGCAATCTGCTGCTGTTGCAAAGTTGACAGATTTCATGACACACCTGTGATATGAAGCCTGGTTCTGTCTCCAAAAAAAAACCTGCAGATGCCGTTAGTCCGAAATAAAACCAGACAACACAGAGTGGAAGTCGGAACTAAAACTGGGTGAGGCAGCATCTGTGCAGAGGGAAACTGGGTCAGTGTTTTAGGTCACAGACCCTTGAGATTGCTCCTGATCACCTGTGGTTGAATTATTGGATTTTGTAACGGTCTTGCATAAGATACCACGCCATAAATTTTTTTACCGAACACAGTAGTGATTGGTCATTATCGTCATGTGCCTTGTCGTGTGACATCATCATTACATGCAGTGCCATATGACATCATCATTATGTGGCGTGGGCGATCACGGTCTTTCCATGACCATGATTGTTGCTGGCGATATTTTTCTACAGAAGTGGTTAGTCATTGTCGTCTTCCGGGCAGTGTCTTTACAAGTGACCGGGTTGAGGATGAGGTAGTTGGTTTACAAACAGAGGTAATGTGTAGTGAGACTAGTAGCAAGGAGAGGCTGCTGATGTTGCAGTCAACAGGATAAGTTGCAGCATAAACGGTGGACAAAATCGAAAAGGGTGAATGTAGGGCCGAAGGTGTTAATATTTGAATGTGTGCAGTATACAGAGTCCAGGAGATGAACTTTCAGCACAGTTACAGATTGGCAGATATGGTGTGGGCATCACTGAATCAATGATTATAGCTGGCAGCTTAATGTCGAAAGATACACATTGTATTGAAATGACAGGCAGGTGGGCAGTTGGGCATCTCTACTGTTAGTCCCGGGTGGGGACTCAGGAATACCGTCACACTCCGACATAGAAGGATTCTTCATTGCTGTTTCCGTAACAGTTTTGTTTGACCGGTCAGGGTCGTTAGCCCTGAACCTGGAGGACCGGTGGACCACTCTGAGTCTGACCTCTGCCCTTTGACCCTGTTTAGCATGGGTGACCCTTCCAAGAGCCAAAGCCCCGACTCCAGCCAACGTAGCTACCCGGGTCACTGAGGCACACAAACCCTACGACAAGGTTGTGGTCCTCTCGGAGGGTATTTCATTATACCCCTTAATTAATAAATCAAAAGTGCGTGACTTTTCAACCTTCATTCTCAGTATTCAAAGTATGCATATTACAAAAACGTTCGGAAGTTCTGGTGGTTCGCCCGGTTGTGTTTGTTTAAAAATAAGTAATTCCTGCTCAGGGCAATGGTCGGTCCGCAGAGGGGTAAAAAAAAAACGAGGGAATGTGACTCCTCGTGTGTACTAAAGGGACGTCCCTCTATTCCTGGGCTCCACAGACTCTCGGTTGAAGGCTCCTTGGCATAAGGAAGGTGGGAACTGCTGCTCCGCACACTGCGTCTGCTGGTCCAAGACTTACGCACTCCAGCAAGCATCTCCTCTACATCTGCTCTGTCCGGACCTTTCGATGTCCGTTAGGTTTCAGTGAGATTCGTCTCTCTCCCGCCCCCCCCCCCCCCACCCAGTCCAAAGCCGTCAGACGCTCCTCACAGGTTAACCCTTTCATTCCCAGGATCATTACCGTGGGCTTCCTCTGGGCCCTCTCCCAGGCCAGCACCTCCTTTCCTAGAACGGTTCGCAGTGCTCCCAAGTGGGGTCTGACCAACGCCTTACAAATCCTTGGCGTCCCACCCTTGCTTTTTATTCTAGTCCTCTTGAAGTGAATGCCAGCTTGCCCTCCTCACCACCGACTCAACCGTCAGGGAATCCTGCTCAAGCGCTCCCAAATCCCTTGTACCTGTGATTCCCGTTTAGAAAATGGTCCCTGCTTTTATTCCTTCTGCCGAAGTGCACGACCGACCGTGCACTCTTTTCCATTTGCTACTTCTTCGCTCGTGCCCCCAATTTCTCAAGGTCTTTGCCCTCGGCGCCACCTGCCCCTCCACCTACCTTTGTATCGTCTGCAAGCTTGGCCAAAAAGCCATCAACTCCGTCATCCAAATCATCGACGTATAACGTGAAAAGAAGCGGCCCCAACTCCGACTGCTGCAGAACACCGCTGGTGTTACGTGGGAGGCTTAGAGGGGAACTCAGGGTGTTACAAATGTCCCAGGGAGAGTTCTGGTACTTCCAGGGGGCCCCGGGGAGCGTGTTGATGCTTACAGGGGCCCCGGGGAGCGTGTTGATGCTTACAGGGGCCCCGGGGAGCATGTCGGTGCTTACAGGGGTCCCAGGGAGAGTTCCGCTTCTTCCAGGGGGCCCCGGGGAGCGTGTTGATGCTTACAGGGGCCCCGGGGAGCATGTCGGTGTTTACAGGGGCCCCGGGAAGTGTGTCGGTGTTTACAGGGGGTCCCGGGAAGTGTGTCGGTGTTTACGGGGGGCCCCGGGAAGTGTGTTGGTGTTTACAGGGGGTCCCGGGAAGTGTGTCGGTGTTTACGGGGGTCCCAGGGAGAGTTCCGCTACTTCCAGGGGGCCCCAGGGAGCGTGTTGATGCTTACAGGGGCCCCAGGGAGCATGTCGGTGTTTACAGGGGGTCCCGGGAAGTGTGTCGGTATTTACAGGGGGTCCCGGGGAGCGTGTCGGTATTTACAGGGGGTCCCGGGGAGCGTGTCGGTATTTACAGGGGGACCCGGGGAGCGTGTCAGTATTTACAGGGGGACCCGGGGAGCATGTCTGTATTTACAGGGGGTCCCGGGGAGCGTGTCTGTATTTACAGGGGGACCCGGGGAGCGTGTCGGTGTTTACAGGGGGACCCGGGAAGTGTGTCGGTATTTACAGGGGTCTCGGGGAGTGTTTCTGTATTTACAGGGGGCCCCGGGGAGCGTGTTGGTATTTACAGGGGGTCCCGGGGAGCGTGTCTGTATTTACAGGGGGTCCCGGGGAGCGTGTCTGTATTTACAGGGGGTCCCGGGGAGCGTGTCTGTATTTACAGGGGGACCCGGGGAGCGTGTCTGTATTTACAGGGGGACCCGGGAAGTGTGTCGGTATTTACAGGGGGCCCCAGGGAGCGTGTTGATGCTTACAGGGGCCCCAGGGAGCATGTCGGTGTTTACAGGGGGTCCCGGGAAGTGTGTCGGTATTTACAGGGGGTCCCGGGGAGCGTGTCGGTATTTACAGGGGGTCCCGGGGAGCGTGTCGGTATTTACAGGGGGACCCGGGGAGCGTGTCTGTATTTACAGGGGGACCCGGGGAGCGTGTCGGTGTTTACAGGGGTCCCGGGGAGCGTGTCGGTGTTTACAGGGGGTCCCGGGGAGCGTGTCGGTGCTTACAGGGGGCCCCGGGGAGCGTGTCTGTATTTACAGGGGGACCCGGGGTGGGTGTCAGTATTTACAGGGGGCCCCGGGGAGCGTGTCTGTATTTACAGGGGGACCCGGGGAGCGTGTCGGTATTTACAGGGGGTCCCGGGGAGTGTGTCTGTATTTACAGGGGGTCCCGGGGAGTGTGTCTGTATTTACAGGGGGACCCGGGGAGCGTGTCGGTATTTACAGGGGGTCCCGGGGAGCGTGTCTGTATTTACAGGGGGTCCCGGGGAGTGTATCGGTATTCACAGGGGGTCCCGGGGAGCGTGTCTGTATTTACAGGGGGTCCCGGGGAGCGTGTCGGTGCTTACAGGGGTCCCGGGGAGCGTGTCTGTATTTACAGGGGGACCCGGGGAGCGTGTCTGTATTTACAGGGGGACCCGGGGAGCGTGTCTGTATTTACAGGGGGTCCCGGGGAGTGTGTCTGTATTTACAGGGGGACCCGGGGAGCGTGTCTGTATTTACAGGGGGACCCGGGGAGCGTGTCTGTATTTACAGGGGGACCCGGGGAGCGTGTCTGTATTTACAGGGGGACCCGGGGAGTGTGTCGGTATTTACAGGGGGACCCGGGGAGCGTGTCTGTATTTACAGGGGGTCCCGGGGAGTGTGTCTGTATTTACAGGGGGACCCGGGGAGCGTGTCGGTGTTTACAGGGGGACCCGGGGAGCGTGTCTGTATTTACAGGGGGACCCGGGGAGCGTGTCTGTATTTACAGGGGGACCCGGGGAGCGTGTCGGTGCTTACAGGGGGACCCGGGGAGTGTGTCGGTATTTACAGGGGGACCCGGGGAGCGTGTCTGTATTTACAGGGGGTCCCGGGGAGTGTGTCTGTATTTACAGGGGGACCCGGGGAGCGTGTCGGTGTTTACAGGGGGACCCGGGGAGCGTGTCTGTATTTACAGGGGGACCCGGGGAGCGTGTCTGTATTTACAGGGGGTCCCGGGGAGCGTGTCTGTATTTACAGGGGGTCCCGGGGAGTGTGTCTGTATTTACAGGGGGTCCCGGGGAGCGTGTCTGTATTTACAGGGGGTCCCGGGGAGTGTGTCTGTATTTACAGGGGGACCCGGGGAGCGTGTCTGTATTTACAGGGGGACCCGGGGAGTGTGTCTGTATTTACAGGGGGACCCGGGGAGCGTGTCTGTATTTACAGGGGGACCCGGGGAGTGTGTCGGTGTTTACAGGGGGTCCCGGGGAGTGTGTCGGTGTTTACAGGGGGACCCGGGGAGCGTGTCTGTATTTACAGGGGGACCCGGGGAGCGTGTCGGTGTTTACAGGGGGTCCCGGGGAGCGTGTCACTATTTACAGGGGGTCCCGGGGAGTGTGTCTGTATTTACAGGGGGACCCGGGGAGCGTGTCTGTATTTACAGGGGGACCCGGGGAGCGTGTCTGTATTTACAGGGGGACCCGGGGAGCGTGTCTGTATTTACAGGGGGTCCCGGGGAGCGTGTCGGTGCTTACAGGGGGTCCCGGGGAGCGTGTCTGTATTTACAGGGCGTCCCGGGGAGTGTGTCGGTATTTACAGGGGGTCCCGGGGAGCATGTCTGTATTTACAGGGGGTCCTGGGGAGCGTGTCTGTATTTACAGGGGGACCCGGGGAGCGTGTCTGTATTTACAGGGGGACCCGGGGAGCGTGTCGGTGTTTACAGGGGCCCCGGGAAGTGTGTCGGTGGAAGTTTACAGGGGGTACTGGCATTGCTGAATGTCCCTTCTCTCCTGTGACACATTGCAGGTGGGACCGAGATGGGGGCCTTCCTGGACCGCCCGAAGACGGATAAGCTGAACGAGCATGGGGAGGGGAACGGGCTGCGCTATGGGCTGTGCAGTATGCAGGGCTGGCGTGTGGACATGGAGGATGCCCACTCGGCCATGCCCGAGCTGGGGGACCGACTGAAGAACTGGTCCTTCTTTGCTATCTACGACGGGCACGCGGGCTCGGGCGTGGCCCGCTACTGTGCCCAGCACCTCCTGCACCACATCACCGGCAGCCGAGAGTTCACAGGTGGGAGATGGTGACCTCCTCCCCCCCTTGGCCCTGCTCTCCTTCCCGTCCGCTCCCCTCATCCCTCTCCCTCCCGTCCGCTCCCCTCATCCCTCTCCCTCCCGTCCGCTCCCCTCATCCCTCTCCCTCCCGTCCGCTCCCCTCGTCCCTCTCCCCTCCCGTCCGCTCCCCTCGTCCCGCTCCCCTCCCGTCCGCTCCCCTCGTCCCTCTCCCCTCCCGTCCGCTCCCCTCGTCCCTCTCCCCTCCCGTCCGCTCCCCTCGTCCCTCTCTCCTCCCTCTCCCGTCCGCTCCCCTCGTCCCTCTCCCCTCCCGTCCGCTCCCCTCATCCCTCTCCCTCCCGTCCGCTCCCCTCGTCCCTCTCCCCTCCCGTCCGCTCCCCTCGTCCCGCTCCCCTCGTCCCTCTCCCCTCCCGTCCGCTCCCCTCGTCCCTCTCTCCTCCCCCTCCCGTCCACTCCCCTCGTCCCTCTCTCCTCCCTCTCCCGTCCGCTCCCCTCGTCCCTCTCCCCTCCCATCCGCTCCCCTCGTCCCTCTTCCCTCCCCCTCCCGTCCGCTCCCCTCCCGTCCGCTCCCCTCCCGTCCGCTCCCCTCGTCCCTCTCCCCTCCCCCTCCCGTCCACTCCCCTCGTCCCTCTCCCCTCCCCCTCCCGTCCGCTCCCCTCGTCCCTCTCCCCTCCCATCCGCTCCCCTCGTCCCTCTTCCCTCCCCCCTCCCGTCCGCTCCCCTCGTCCCGCTCCCCTCCCATCCGCTCCCCTCGTCCCTCTCTCCTCCCCCTCCCGTCCGCTCCCCTCATCCCTCTCCCCTCCCCCTCCCATCCACTCCCCCGTCCCTCCCCCCTCCCGTCCGCTCCCCTCGTCCCTCTCCCTCCCGTCCGCTCCCCTCGTCCCTCTCTCCTCCCCCTCCCGTCCGCTCCCCTCATCCCTCTCCCCTCCCCCTCCCATCCACTCCCCCGTCCCTCCCCCCTCCCATCCGCTCCCCCGTCCCTCCCCCTCCCATCCGCTCCCCTCGTCCCTCCCCCCTCCCATCCGCTCCCCTCCCGTCCGCTCCCCTCGTCCCTCTCTCCTTACCCCTCCCGTCCGCTCCCCTCGTCCCTCTCCCCTCCCCCTCCCATCCACTCCCCCGTCCCTCCCCCCTCCCGTCCGCTCCCCTCGTCCCTCCCCCCTCCCGTCCGCTCCCCTCGTCCCTCTCCCTCCCGTCCTCTCCCCTCGTCCCTCTCCCTCCCGTCCGCTCCCCTCGTCCCTCCCCCCTCCCGTCGGCTCCCCTCGTCCCTCCCCCCTCTCCCCTCCCGTCCACTCCCCTCATCCCTCCCTCCTCCCCCTCCCGTCCGCTCCCCTCGTCCCTCCCCCCTCTCCCCTCCCGTCCGCTCCCCTCGTCCCTCCCCCCTCTCCCCTCCCGTCTGCTCCCCTCGTCCCTCCCCCCTCCCGTCTGCTCCCCTCGTCCCTCTCTCCTCCCCCTCCCGTCTGCTCCCCTCGTCCCTCTCTCCTCCCCCTCCCGTCCGCTCCCCTCGTCCCTCTCCCCTCCCGTCCGCTCCCCTCGTCCCTCTCTCCTCCCCCTCCCGTCCGCTCCCCTCGTCCCTCTCTCCTCCCCCTCCCGTCCGCTCCCCTCGTCCCTCTCCCCTCCCATCCACTCCCCTCGTCCCTCTTCCCTCCCCTCCGTCTGCTCCCCTCGTCCCTCCAAAACACCTCCTGCGACCTCAGACTCCCCCTGCCTCGAGCCCCCCACCCCACCTGCCGTTAAACAGCAGACTCCCTGCGCTTGTCAGATCTCCCCGAGTGCCCTTCCGGCTCTGGTCCCGCGAGGGCTTTGGGCGAGGTTGCTTTTTGCCTCCCTCCTCCCTGGATCTCTGCTCTCTCCCCTCAAGGGCCTCGGCCCCTTGACCGTACGCAGAAACAAGCAAACGAGATCATGTCCCTCCGGACGTCACGCACACACACACGGCGCGCGAACCGAAATATTTCCACAAAAAAGTTTCTGAGCTTTAAACGGAAAGCGCGCGTAACGGGCCGGGCGGATGAGCAATAAGCGGCTCGCTCCCCCAGTGACGAGAACTCTGCTGACCTTCCCCCCACCCCCACAGGGCTGTTGGAGGGGCATCTGGACACGCCGGCGGCCGTGGAGACCGTGCGCCGCGCCATCCGGAACGGCTTCCTGAACATCGACGAGCGGATGCGGAGCGACTCGGCGCTGGCCGACAACGACATGGACCGCAGCGGCTCCACGGCCGTGGCCCTGCTGGTCTCGCCCACGCACGTCTACCTCATCAACTGCGGGGACTCGCGGGGCGTGCTGCAACGGGGCAGCTCCGTGCACTTCTGCACCGAGGATCACAAGCCCTGTAACCCCCGCGAGAGGGAGCGCATCCAGCGGGCCGGGGGCAGCGTCATGGTGCAGCGCGTCAACGGCTCGCTGGCCGTCTCCCGCGCCCTGGGCGACTACGACTACAAGTGCGTGGACGGCAAGGGCCCCACCGAGCAGCTGGTGTCGCCCGAGCCGGAGGTGATGGTGATCGAGCGCTCGCCGCAGGACGAGTTCGCCGTGCTGGCCTGCGACGGCATCTGGGACGTCATGACCAACGAGGAGCTGTGCGCCTTCGTCCGGTCCCGGCTCGAGATCACCGAGGACCTGGAGCTCATCTGTAACATGGTGGCGGACACCTGCCTGTACAAGGTGAGGTGGGGGGGGGGTGGGTCTCCGCGTGCCGGGCGGGCGGCCCGGGGTTCGATCCCCACCGCTGCCCGGGAGGAGTTTGCACGCTCTCCCCGGGACCGCGTAGGGTTTCCTCCCACGTTCCACGCTTGTGGGCTGCCCCCCCCAGTGTATGCCCCCTCTGTGGGTCATTGGTGCGAAACTACACATTTCACTGCTCCTGACCCATGTCCCTCTCAACCGGGGTTGGCAGACCCTCGGTTCATGGTTTTGGTCCGTGGCATAAAGAAAAGTTGGGGAACTCCTGCTCTAAACTTCTCCGATCCACGTACCTGTCTAAATAGTCCTTCGGCTTAATGCTTCTCAAATGTCGTATCTGTCTCAACCACTTCCTCTGGCAGTTGGTTCCATACCCCGACCACTCGTTGACACGTCTGAAACTTTGACAAACTTCGTCAGTTAAAAGTCTGTCCCGAGCTCATCAGGCTGGTGCTTACGCCAGTTTCTGTGGCGTGAAGCGACTGAGAGTACGAGAACCCCCCTCCCCTGGAGGGGAGGCCAGACTATCGCCGGGTTAACCCCCCAGCATTTTGCCAGTACCCGTTCTCAGCTGGGCGGGCTGGGCCAATGTGCGGTTAAATGCCTCGCTCAAGGACACAACACGCCGCCTCGGCCGGGGCTCGAACTCACGACCTTCAGATCGCTAGTCCGACGCCTTAGCCACTTGGCCATGCGCCACTACAGACGAGTAGGGGAGGGTGCAGTGACTGGCTGCGTCGCGGCCTGGTACGGAAACACCAACGCCCTTGAATGGAAAATCCTACACAAAGTAGTGGATACGGCCCAGTCCATCGCGGGTAAAGCCCTCCCCACCACTGAGCACACCCACACGGAGCATTGACACAGGAAAGCAGCATCCATCGTCAGGGACCCCCACCGCCCAGGCCGTGCTCTCTTCTCACTGCGACCATCAGGTAGAAGGTACAAGAGCTTCAGGACTCACACCACCAGGTTCAAGAACAGTTACTATCCCTCGACCATCAGGCTCCTGAACGAAAGGGGATAAATTCACTCACTTGCCCATCTATTGAGATGTTCCCACAACCAATGATCTCACTTTAAGGACTCTTTATCTCACGTTCTTGTTATTTATTGCTATTTATTTATATTTGCATTGGCACAGTTTGTTGTCTTCTGCACTCTGGTTGATCCTGTTTACAGTTACTATTCTATAGATTTGCTGAGTATGCCCGCAGGGACATTAATCTCAGGGTGGTATATGAACTTTGATGATAAAGTTTACTTTGAACTCTTTTCCTCCCAAAGAAGTGCGGTCCTGTGTTAGTGGCGTACAAACTCTTCTCCCTCCTGCCGTCTGGGAAAAGGCTCCGAAGCATTCGGGCTCTCATGACCAGACTATGTAACAGTTTCTTACCCCAAGCTATCAGACTCCTCAATACCCAGAGCCTGGACTGACACCTTACTGCCCTATTGTCCTGTGTATTATTTATTGTAATGCCTGCACTGTTTTGTGCACTTTATGCAGTCCTGGGTAGGTCTGTAGTCTAGTGTAGCTTTCTCTCTGTTGTTTTCTTACGTAGTTCAGTCTAGTTTTTGTACTGTGTCATGTAACACCATGGTCCTGAAAAACGTTGGCGTTTTGAGCGTCACAGGAAGTCATTCCTGCCTGTGGCCATCAAACTTTACAACTCCTCCCTCGGAGTGTCAGACACCCTGAGCCAATAGACTGGTGCTGGACTTATTTCCACTTGGCATGATTAACTTATTATTTAATTATTTATGGTTTTATATTGCTATATTTCTACTTTATTCTTGGTTGGTGCGGCTGCAATGAAATCCAATTTCCCTCGGGAACAATAAAGTCTGTCTGTCTGTCTACTGTACCAGCAGTTATGGTCCAAATAACATCACAAGTGACTTGACTTGACTTGAAGATTTACTTTGAACTTTGAACACTCCGGGTGGAGAAGTTGCCCCTCGGGTTCCTATTAAATCTCTCCCCTATCACCTCAAACCTGGGCCTTTGTTTTGTGATTCTCTAAACTAGGGGAAAAGATTGTGTGCAGACATACTATCTGTGTCCCTCATGGTTCTGAACACATCTATAAGGTCACCCCTCAGTCTCCTACACCCTATCTGTGTCCCTCATGTTTGTACACACCTCCATAAGGTCATCCCTCAGTCTCCTACACCCTATCTGTGTCCCTCATGGATCTACACACCTCTATAAGGTCACCCCTCAGTCTCCTACACCCTATCTGTGTCCCTCATGGTTCTGAACACATCTATAAGGTCACCCCTCAGTCTCCTACATCCTATCTGTGCCCCTCATGGTTCTGAACACATCTATAAGGTCACCCCTCAGTCTCCTACACCCTATCTGTGCCCCTCATGGTTCTACACACCTCTATAAGGTCACCCCTCAGTCTCCTACACCCTATCTGTGTCCCTCATGGTTCTGAACACATCTATAAGGTCACCCCTCAGTCTCCTACACCCTATCTGTGCCCCTCATGGTTCTACACACCTCTATAAGGTCACCCCTCAGTCTCCTATACCCTATCTGTGTCACTCATGGTTCTGAACGCATCTATAAGGTCACCCCTCAGTCTCCTACACCCTATCTGTGCCCCTCATGGTTCTGAACGCATCTATAAGGTCACCCCTCAGTCTCCTACACCCTATCTGTGCCCCTCATGGTTCTGAACGCATCTATAAGGTCACCCCTCAGTCTCCTACACCCTATCTGTGTCCCTCATGGTTCTGAACGCATCTATAAGGTCACCCCTCAGTCTCCTACACCCTATCTGTGTCCCTCATGGTTCTACACACCTCTATATGGCCACCCCTCAGTCTCCTACACCCTATCTGTGTCCCTCATTGTTCTACACTCCTGTATAAGGTCACTCCTCAGTCTCCTACGCCCTATCTATGTCCCTCATGGTTCTACACACCTCTATAAGGTCACCCCTCAGTCTCCTACACCCTATCTGTGTCCCTCATGGTTCTACACACCTCTATAAGGTCACCCCTCAGCCTCCTACACCCTATGTGTGTCCCTCATTGTTCTACACTCCTGTATAAGGTCACTCCTCAGTCTCCTACGCCCTATCTGTGTCCCTCATGTTTCTTCAGACCTCTATAAGGTCACCCCTCAGTCTCCTAACCCTATCTGTGTCCCTCATGGTTCTACACACCTCTATAAGGTCACCCCTCAGTCTCCTACACCCTATCTGTGTCCCTCATGGTTCTACACACCTCTATAAGGTCACCCCTCAGTCTACTACAATCTATCTGTGTCCATCATGGTTCTATACACCTGTATAAGGTACCCCTCAGTTTCCTACACCCTATCTGTGTCCCTCACGGTTCTATACACCTCTATAAGGTCACCCCTCAGTCTCCTACACCCTATCTGTGTCCCTCATGGTTCTTCACACCTCTGTAAGGTCACTCCTTTGTTTCCTACACCCTATCTGTGTCCCTCATGGTTCTTCACACCTCTTTAAGGTCACCCCTCAGTCACCAACACCCTATCTGTGTCCCTCATGGTTCTACACACCTCTATAAGGTCACCCCTCAGTCACCAACACCCTATCTGTGTCCCTGATTGTTCTACACACCTCTATAAGGTCACCCCTCAGTCTCCTACACCCTATCTGTCTCCCTGATGGTTCTAGACGCCTCTATAAGGTCACCCCTCAGTCACCTACACCCTATCAGTGTCCCTCATGTTTCTACACACCTCTATACCGTCACCCCTCAGTCCCCTACACCCCATCTGTGTCCCTCATGGATCTACACACCTCCATAAGGTCACCCCTCAGTCTCCTACACCCTATATGTGTCCCTCATGGATCTACACACCTCTATAAGGTCACCCCTCAGTCTCCTACACCCTATCTGTGTCCCTCATGGTTCTACACACCTCTATAAGGTCACCCCTCAGTCTCCTACACCCTATCTGTGTCCCTCATGGTTCTACACACCTCTATAAGGTCACCCCTCAGTCTCCTACACCCTATCTGTGTCCCTCATGGTGCTAGACATCTCTATAAGGTCACCGCTCAGTCTCCAACACCCAATCTGTGTCCCTCATGGTTCTACACACCTCTATAAGGTCACCCCTCAGTCTCCTACACCCTATCTGTGTCCCTCATGGTGCTAGACATCTCTATAAGGTCACCTCTCAGTCTCCTACACCCTATCTGTGTCCCTCATGGTACTTCACACCTCTATAACGTCACCCCTCAGTCTCCTACACCCTATCTGTGTCCCTCATGGTACTTCACACCTCTATAAGGTCACCCCTCAGTCTCCTACATCGTATCTGTGTCCCTCATGGTTGTACACACCTCTATAACGTCACCCCTCAGTCTCCTACACCCTATCTGTGTCCCTCATGGTTCTATCCATCTCTATAAGGTCACCCCTCAGTCTCCTACACCCTATCTGTGTCCCTCATGGTTCTACACACCTCTGTAAGGTCACCCCTCAGTCTCCTACACCCTATCTGTGTCCCTCATGGTTCTACACACCTCTGTAAGGTCACCCCTCAGTCTCCTACACCCTATCTGTGTCCCTCATGGTTCTACACACCTCTATAAGGTCACCCCTCAGTCTCCTACACCCTATCTGGGTCCCTCATGGTTCTACACACGTCTATAAGTACACCCCTCAGTCTCCTACACCCTATCTGTGTCCCTCATGGTTCTACACACGTCTATAAGTTCACCCCTCAGTCTCCTACACCCTATCTGTGTCTCTCATGGTTGTATCCATCTATATAAGGTCACCCCTCAGTCTCCTACACCCTATCTGTGTCCCTCATGTTTCTACACACCTCTATAAGGTCACCCCTCACTCTCCTACACCCTATCTGTGTCCCTCATGGTTCTACACACCTCTATAAGGTCACCCCTCAGTCTCCTACACCCTATCTGTGTCCCTCATGGTTCTACACACCTCTATAAAGTCACCCCACAGTCTCCTACACCCTATCTGGGTCCCTCATGGTTCTACACACGTCTATAAGTTCACCCCTCAGTCTCCTACACCCTATCTGTGTCCCTCATGGTTCTACACACGTCTATAAGTTCACCCCTCAGTCTCCTACACCCTATCTGTGACTCTCATGGTTGTATCCATCTATATAAGGTCACCCCTCAGTCTCCTACACCCTATCTGTGTCCCTCATGGTTCTACACACCTCTATAAGGTCACCCCTCAGTCTCCTACAATCTATCTGTGTCCCTCATGGTTCTATACTCTATAAGGTCACCCTCAGTCTTCTACACCCTATCTGTGTCCCTCATGGTTCTATACACCTGTATAAGGTCACCCCTCAGTCTCCTACACCCTATCTGTGTACCTCATGGTTCTACACACCTCTATAAGGTCACCCCTCAGTCTCCTACACCCTATCTGTGTCCCTCATGGTTCTATACACCTCTATAAGGTCACCCCTCACTCTCCTACACCCTATCTGTGTCCCTCATGGTTCTATCCATCTCTATAAGGTCACCCCTCAGTCTCCTACACCCTATCTGTGTCCCTCATGGTTCTATCCATCTCTCTAAGGACACCCCTCAGTCTCCTACACCCTATCTGTGTCTCTCATGGTTCTACACACGTCTATAAGTTCACCCCTCAGTCTGCTACACCCTATCTGTGTCCCTCATGGTTCTACACACGTCTATAAGTTCACCCCTCAGTCTCCTACACTCTATCTGTGTCTCTCATGGTTGTATCCATCTATATAAGGTCACCCCTCAGTCTCCTACACCCTATCTGTGTCCCTCATGTTTCTACACACCTCTCTAAGGTCACCCCTCAGTTTCCTACACCCTATCTGTGTCCCTCATGGTTCTACACACCTCTATAAGGTCACCCCGCAGTCTCCTACACCCCATTTGTGTCCCTCATGGTTCTACACACCTCTATAAGGTCACCCCTCACTCTCCTACACCCTATCTGTGTCCCTCATGGTTCTACACACCTCTATAAAGTCACCCCTCAGTTTCCTACACCCGATCTGTGTCCCTCATGGTTCTACACACCTCTATAAGGTCACCCCTCATTCTCCTACCCCCTATCTGTGTCCCTCATGGTACTTCACACCTCTATAAGGTCACCCCTCAGTCTCCTACACCCTATCTTTGTCCCTCATGGTTCTACACACCTCTATAAGGTCACACCTCAATCTCTTGCACCCTATCTGTGTCCCTCATGGTTCTTCACACCTCCATAAGGTCACCCCTCAGTCCCCTACACCCTATCTGTGTCCCTCATCGTTTTATACACCTCTATAAGGTCACCCCTCAGTCTCCTACACCCTATCTGTGTCCTTCATGGTTCTTCACACCTCTGTGAGGTCACTCCTTTGTTTCCTACACCCTATCTGTGTCCCCCATGGTTCTTCACACCTCTTTAAGGTCACCCCTCAGTCACCAACACCCTTTCTGTGTCCCTGATTGTTCTACACACCACTATAAGGTCACCCCTCAGTCTCCTACACCCTATCTGTGTCCCACATGGCTCTACACACCACTATAAGGTCACCCCTCAGTCTCCTACACCCTATCTGTCTCCCTGATGGTTCTAGACGCCTCTATAAGGTCACCCCTCAGTCTCCTACACCCTATCTGTGTCCCTCATGTTTCTACACACCTCTATAAGGTCACCCCTCACTCTCCTACACCCTATCTGTGTCCCTCATGGTTCTACACACCTCTATAAGGTCACCCCTCAGTCTCCTACACCCTATCTGTGTCCCTCATGGTTCTACACACCTCTATAAAGTCACCCCACAGTTTCCTACACCCTATCTGTGTCCCTCATGGTTCTACACACCTCTGTAAGGTCACCCCTCAGTCTCCTACACCCTATCTGTGTCCCTCATGGTTCTACACACCTCTATAAGGTCACCTCTCAGTCCCCTACACCCTATCTGTGTCCCTCATGGTTCTACACACCTCTATAAAGTCAACCCTCAGTCTCCTACACCCTATCTGGGTCCCTCATGGTTCTACACACGTCTATAAGTTCACCCCTCAGTCTCCTACACCCTATCTGTGTCCCTCATGGTTCTACACACGTCTATAAGTTCACCCCTCAGTCTCCTACACCCTATCTGTGACTCTCATGGTTGTATCCATCTATATAAGGTCACCCCTCAGTCTCCTACACCCTATCTGTGTCCCTCATGGTTCTACACACCTCTATAAGGTCACCCCTCAGTCTCCTATAATCTATCTGTGTCCCTCATGGTTCTATACTCTATAAGGTCACCCTCAGTCTTCTACACCCTATCTGTGTCCCTCATGGTTCTATACACCTGTATAAGGTCACCCCTCAGTCTCCTACACCCTATCTGTGTCCCTCATGGTTCTACACACCTCTATAAGGTCACCCCTCAGTCTCCTATAATCTATCTGTGTCCCTCATGGTTCTATACTCTATAAGGTCACCCTCAGTCTTCTACACCCTATCTGTGTCCCTCATGGTTCTATACACCTGTATAAGGTAACCCCTCAGTCTCCTACACCCTATCTGTGTCCCTCATGGTTCGACAATCTCTATAAGGTCACCCCTCAGTCTCCTACACCTTATCTGTGTCCCTCATGAATCTATCTATCTCTATAAAGTCACCCTTCAGTCTCCTACACCCTATCTGTGTCCCTCATGTTTCGACACACCTCTCTAAGGTCACCCCTCAGTTTCCTACACCCTATCTGTGTCCCTCATGGTTCTACACACCTCTATAAGGTCACCCCTCAGTCTCCTACACCCCATCTGTGTCCCTCATGGTTCTACACACCTCCATAAGGTCACCCCTCAGTCTCCTACACCCTATCTGTGTCCCTCATTGTTCTTCACACCTCTGTAAGGTCACCCCTTAGTCTCCTACACCCTATCTGTGTCCCTCATGGTTCTACACACCTCTATAAGTTCACCCCTCAGTCTCCTACACCCTATCTGTGTCCCTCATGGTTCTATACACCTCTATAAGGTCACCCCTCACTCTCCTACACCCTATCTGTGTCCCTCATGGTTCTACACACCTCTATAACGTCACCCCTCAGTCTCCTACACCCTATCTGTGTCCCTCATGGTTCTATCCATCTCTATAAGGTCACCCCTCAGTCTCCTACACCCTATCTGTGTCCCTCATGTTTCTACACACCTCTCTAAGGTCACCCCTCAGTTTCCTACACCCTATCTGTGTCCCTCATGGTTCTACACACCTCTATAAGGTCACCTCGCAGTCTCCTACACCCCATTTGTGTCCCTCATGGTTCTACACACCTCTATAAGGTCACCCCTCACTCTCCTACACCCTATCTGTGTCCCTCATGGTTCTACACACCTCTATAAAGTCACCCCTCAGTTTCCTACACCCGATCTGTGTCCCTCATGATTCTTCACTCCTCTGTATGGTAACCCCTCACTCTCCTACATCCTATCTGTGTCCCTCATGGTTCTTCACTCCTCTATAACGTCACCCCTCAGTCTCCTACACCCTATCTGTGTCCCTCATTGTTCTTCACACCTCTATAAGGTCACCCCTCAGTTTCCTACACCCTATCTGTGTCCCTCATGGTTCTACACACCTCTATAAAGTCACCCCTCAGTTTCCTACACCCGATCTGTGTCCCTCATGGTTCTACACACCTCTATAAGGTCACCCCTCAGTCTCCTACCCCCTATCTGTGTCCCTCATGGTACTTCACACCTCTATAAGGTCACCCCTCAGTCTCCTACACCCTATCTTTGTCCCTCATGGTTCTACACACCTCTATAAGGTCACACCTCAATCTCCTGCACCCTATCTGTGTCCCTCATGGTTCTTCACACCTCCATAAGGTCACCCCTCAGTCCCCTACACCCTATCTGTGTCCCTCATCGTTTTATACACCTCTATAAGGTCACCCCTCAGTCTCCTACACCCTATCTGTGTCCCTCATGGTTCTTCACACCTCTGTGAGGTCACTCCTTTGTTTCCTACACCCTATCTGTGTCCCCCATGGTTCTTCACACCTCTTTAAGGTCACCCCTCAGTCACCAACACCCTTTCTGTGTCCCTGATTGTTCTACACACCACTATAAGGTCACCCCTCAGTCTCCTACACCCTATCTGTGTCCCACATGGCTCTACACACCACTATAAGGTCACCCCTCAGTCTCCTACACCCTATCTGTCTCCCTGATGGTTCTAGACGCCTCTATAAGGTCACCCCTCAGTCTCCTACACCCTATCTGTGTCCCTCATAGTTCTACACACCTCTATAAGGTCACCCCTCAGTCTCCTACATCCTATCTGTGTCCCTCATGGTTCTACACACCTCTATAAGGTCACCCCTCAGTCTCCTACACCCTATCTGTGTCCCTCATGGTTCTACACACCTCTATAAGGTCACCTCTCAGTCTCCTACACCCTCTCTGTGTCCCTCATGTTTCTACACACCTCTATAAGGTCACCCCTCAGTCTACTACACCCTATCTGTGTCCCTCATGTTTCTACACACCTCTATAGGTCACCCCTCAGTCTCCTACACCCTATCTGTGTCCCTCATGGTTCTACACACCTCTATAAGGTCACCCCTCAGTCTCCTACACCCTATCTGTGTCCCTCATAGTTCTACACACCTCTATAAGGTCACCGCTCAGTCTCCTACACCCTCTCTGTGTCCCTCATGTTTCTACACACCTCTATAAGGTCACCCCTCAGTCTCTTACACCCTATCTGTGTCCCTCATGGTTCTGAACACCTCTATAAGGTCACCGCTCAGTCTCTTACACCCTATCTCTGTCTCTCATTGTACTACACACCTCTATAAGTTCACCCCTCAGTCTCCTACACCCTATCTGTGTCCCTCATGGTTCTAGACATCTCTATAAGGTCACCGCTCAGTCTCCAACACCCAATCTGTGTCCCTCATGATTCTTCACTCCTCTGTATGGTCACCCCTCTGTCTCCTACACCCTATCTGTGTCCCTCATAGTTCTAAACACCTATATAAGGTCACCTCTCAGTCTCCTACACCCTATCTGTGTCCCTCATGGTAATTCACACCTCTATAAGTTCACCCCTCAGTCTCCTACACCGTATCTGTGTCCCTCATGGTTCTACACACCTCTATAACGTCACCCCTCAGTCTCCTACACCCTATCTGTGTCCCTCATAGTTCTAAACACCAATATAAGGTCACCTCTCTGTCTCCTACACCCTATCTGTGTCCCTCATGATTCTTCACTCCTCTGTATGGTCACCCCTCAGTCTCCTACACCCTATCTGTTTCCCTCATGGTTCTACACACCTCTATAAGGTCACCCCTCAGTCTCCTACACCCTATCTGTGTCCCTCATGGTTCTACACACCTCTTTAAAGTCACCCCTCAGTCTCCTACACCGTATCTGTGTCCCTCATGGTTCTACACACCTCTATAACGTCACCCCTCAGTCTCCTACACCCTATCTGTGTCCCTCATAGTTCTAAACACCAATATAAGGTCACCTCTCTGTCTCCTACACCCTATCTGTGTCCCTCATGATTCTTCACTCCTCTGTATGGTCACCCCTCAGTCTCCTACACCCTATCTGTTTCCCTCATGGTTCTACACACCTCTATAAGGTCACCTCTCTGTCTCCTACACCCTATCTGTGTCCCTCATGATTCTTCACTCCTCTGTATGGTCACCCCTCAGTCTCCTACACCCTATCTGTTTCCCTCATGGTTCTACACACCTCTATAAGGTCACCCCTCAGTCTCCTACACCCTATCTGTGTCCCTCATGGTTCTACACACCTCTTTAAAGTCACCCCTCAGTCTCCTACACCCTATCTGTGTCCCTCATGTTTCTACAATCTCTATAATGTCACCCCTCAGTCTGCTGCACCGTATCTCTGTCTCTCATTGTTCTACACACCTCTATAATTTCACCCCTCAGTCTCCTACACCCTATCTGTGTCCCTCATGGTTATACACACCTCTATAAGGTCACCCCTCAGTCTGCTACACCCTATCTGTGTCCCTCATGGTTCTACACACCTCTATAACGTCACCCCTCAGTCTGCTACACCCTATCTGTGTCCCTCATGGATCTACACACCTCCATAAGGTCACCCCTCAGTCTCCTACACCCTATATGTGTCCCTCATGGATCTACACACCTCTATAAGGTCACCCCTCAGTCTCCTACACCCTATCGGTGTCCCTCATGGTTCTGAACACCTCTATAAGTTCACCCCTCAGTCTCCTACACCCTATCTGTGTCCCTCATGGTTCTAGACATCTCTATAAGGTCACCGCTCAGTCTCCAACACCCAATTTGTGTCCCTCATGATTCTTCACTCCTCTGTATGGTCACCCCTCTGGCTCCTACACCCTATCTGTGTCCCTCATAGTTCTAAACACCTATATAAGGTCACCTCTCAGTCTCCTACACCCTATTTGTGTCCCTCATGGTTCTATCCATCTCTATAAGGTCACCCCTCAGTCTCCTACACCCTATCTGTGTCCCTCATGGTTCTACACACCTCTATAACGTCACCCCTCAGTCTCCTACACCCTATCTGTGTCCCTCATGTTTCTACAATCTCTATAATGTCACCCCTCAGTCTGCTACACCGTATCTCTGTCTCTCATTGTTCTACACACCTCTATAATTTCACCCCTCAGTCTCCTACACCCTATCTGTGTCCCTCATGGTTCTACACACCACTATAAGGTCATCCCTCAGTCCCCTACACCCTATCTGTGTCCCTCATGGATCTACACACCTCCATAAGGTCACCCCTCAGTCTCCTACACCCTATATGTGTCCCTCATGGATCTACACACCTCTATAAGGTCACCCCTCAGTCTCCTACACCCTATCGGTGTCCCTCATGGTTCTGAACACCTCTATAAGTTCACCCCTCAGTCTCCTACACCCTATCTGTGTCCCTCATGGTTCTAGACATCTATATAAGGTCACCGCTCAGTCTCCAACACCCAATCTGCGTCCCTCATGATTCTTCACTCCTCTGTATGGTCACCCCTCTGTCTCCTACACCCTATCTGAGTCCCTCATAGTTCTAAACACCTATATAAGGTCACCTCTCAGTCTCCTACACCCTATTTGTGTCCCTCATGGTTCTATCCATCTCTATAAGGTCACCCCTCAGTCTCCTACACCCTATCTGTGTCCCTCATGGTTCTACACACCTCTATAACGTCACCCGTCAGTCTCCTACACCGTATCTGTGCCCCTCGTGGTTGTACACAGCTCTATAACGTCACCCCTCAGTCTCCTACACCCTATCTGTGTCCCTCATGGTTGTAGACACCTCTATAAGGTCACCGCTCAGTCTCCTACACCCTATCTGTGTCCCTCATGATTCTTCACTCCTCTGTATGGTAACCCCTCACTCTCCTACATCCTATCTGTGTCCCTCATGGTTCTTCACTCCTCTATAACGTCACCCCTCAGTCTCCTACACCCTATCTCTGTCTCTCATTGTTCTACACACCTCTATAATTTCACCCCTCAGTCTCCTACACCCTATCTGTGTCCCTCATGGTTCTACACACCTCTATAAGGTCACCCCTCAGTCTCCTACATCCTATCTCTGTCCCTCATGGTTCTACACACCTCTATAACGTCACCCCTCAGTCTCCTACACCGTATCTGTGCCCCTCGTGGTTGTACACACCTCTATAACGTCACCCCTCAGTCTCCTACACCCTATCTGTGTCCCTCATGGTTGTAGACACCTCTATAAGGTCACCGCTCAGTCTCCTACACCCTATCTGTGTCCCTCATGATTCTTCACTCCTCTGTATGGTAACCCCTCACTCTCCTACATCCTATCTGTGTCCCTCATGGTTCTTCACTCCTCTATAACGTCACCCCTCAGTCTCCTACACCCTATCTCTGTCTCTCATTGTTCTACACACCTCTATAATTTCACCCCTCAGTCTCCTACACCCTATCTGTGTCCCTCATTGTTCTTCACACCTCTATAAGGTCACCCCTCAGTTTCCTACACCCTATCTGTGTCCCTCATGGTTCTACACACCTCTATAAAGTCACCCCTCAGTTTCCTACACCCGATCTGTGTCCCTCATGGTTCTACACACCTCTATAAGGTCACCCCTCAGTCTCCTACCCCCTATCTGTGTCCCTCATGGTACTTCACACCTCTATAAGGTCACCCCTCAGTCTCCTACACCCTATCTTTGTCCCTCATGGTTCTACACACCTCTATAAGGTCACACCTCAATCTCCTGCACCCTATCTGTGTCCCTCATGGTTCTTCACACCTCCATAAGGTCACCCCTCAGTCCCCTACACCCTATCTGTGTCCCTCATCGTTTTATACACCTCTATAAGGTCACCCCTCAGTCTCCTACACCCTATCTGTGTCCCTCATGGTTCTTCACACCTCTGTGAGGTCACTCCTTTGTTTCCTACACCCTATCTGTGTCCCCCATGGTTCTTCACACCTCTTTAAGGTCACCCCTCAGTCACCAACACCCTTTCTGTGTCCCTGATTGTTCTACACACCACTATAAGGTCACCCCTCAGTCTCCTACACCCTATCTGTGTCCCACATGGCTCTACACACCACTATAAGGTCACCCCTCAGTCTCCTACACCCTATCTGTCTGCCTGATGGTTCTAGACGCCTCTATAAGGTCACCCCTCAGTCTCCTACACCCTATCTGTGTCCCTCATAGTTCTACACACCTCTATAAGGTCACCCCTCAGTCTCCTACACCCTATCTGTGTCCCTCATAGTTCTAAACACCAATATAAGGTCACCTCTCTGTCTCCTACACCCTATCTGTGTCCCTCATGATTCTTCACTCCTCTGTATGGTCACCCCTCAGTCTCCTACACCCTATCTGTGTCCCTCATGGTTCTATACACCTCTATAAGGTCACACCTCAGTCTCCTACACCCTATTTGTGCCCCTCATGGTTCTACACACCTCTTAAAGTGACCCCTCAGTCTCCTACACCCTATCTGTGTCCCTCATGGTTCTACACACCTCTTTAAAGTCACCCCTCAGTCTCCTACACCCTATCTGTGTCCCTCATGTTTCTACAATCTCTATAATGTCACCCCTCAGTCTGCTGCACCGTATCTCTGTCTCTCATTGTTCTACACACCTCTATAATTTCACCCCTCAGTCTCCTACACCCTATCTGTGTCCCTCATGGATCTACACACCTCCATAAGGTCACCCCTCAGTCTCCTACACCCTATATGTGTCCCTCATGGATCTACACACCTCTATAAGGTCACCCCTCAGTCTCCTACACCCTATCGATGTCCCTCATGGTTCTGAACACCTCTATAAGTTCACCCCTCAGTCTCCTACACCCTATCTGTGTCCCTCATGGTTCTAGACATCTCTATAAGGTCACCGTTCAGTCTCCAACACCCAATCTGTGTCCCTCATGATTCTTCACTCCTCTGTATGGTCACCCCTCTGGCTCCTACACCCTATCTGTGTCCCTCATAGTTCTAAACACCTATATAAGGTCACCTCTCAGTCTCCTACACCCTATTTGTGTCCCTCATGGTTCTATCCATCTCTATAAGGTCACCCCTCAGTCTCCTACACCCTATCTGTGTCCCTCATGGTTCTACACACCTCTATAACGGCACCCCTCAGTCTCCTACACCCTATCTGTGTCCCTCATGTTTCTACAATCTCTATAATGTCACCCCTCAGTCTGCTACACCGTATCTCTGTCTCTCATTGTTCTACACACCTCTATAATTTCACCCCTCAGTCTCCTACACCCTATCTGTGTCCCTCATGGTTCTACACACCTCTATAAGGTCATCCCTCAGTCCCCTACACCCTATCTGTGTCCCTCATGGATCTACACACCTCCATAAGGTCACCCCTCAGTCTCCTACACCCTATATGTGTCCCTCATGGATCGACACACCTCTATAAGGTCACCCCTCAGTCTCCTACACCCTATCGGTGTCCCTCATGGTTCTGAACACCTCTATAAGTTCACCCCTCAGTCTCCTACACCCTATCTGTGTCCCTCATGGTTCTAGACATCTATATAAGGTCACCGCTCAGTCTCCAACACCCAATCTGCGTCCCTCATGATTCTTCACTCCTCTGTATGGTCACCCCTCTGTCTCCTACACCCTATCTGAGTCCCTCATAGTTCTAAACACCTATATAAGGTCACCTCTCAGTCTCCTACACCCTATTTGTGTCCCTCATGGTTCTATCCATCTCTATAAGGTCACCCCTCAGTCTCCTACACCCTATCTGTGTCCCTCATGGTTCTACACACCTCTATAACGTCACCCGTCAGTCTCCTACACCGTATCTGTGCCCCTCGTGGTTGTACACAGCTCTATAACGTCACCCCTCAGTCTCCTACACCCTATCTGTGTCCCTCATGGTTGTAGACACCTCTATAAGGTCACCGCTCAGTCTCCTACACCCTATCTGTGTCCCTCATGATTCTTCACTCCTCTGTATGGTAACCCCTCACTCTCCTACATCCTATCTGTGTCCCTCATGGTTCTTCACTCCTCTATAACGTCACCCCTCAGTCTCCTACACCCTATCTCTGTCTCTCATGGTTCTACACACCTCTATAAGGTCACCCCTCAGTCTCCTACACCCTATCTCTGTCCCTCATGGTTCTACACACCTCTATAACGTCACCCCTCAGTCTCCTACACCGTATCTGTGCCCCTCGTGGTTGTACACACCTCTATAACGTCACCCCTCAGTCTCCTACACCCTATCTGTGTCCCTCATAGTTGTAGACACCTCTATAAGGTCACCGCTCAGTCTCCTACACCCTATCTGTGTCCCTCATGATTCTTCACTCCTCTGTATGGTAACCCCTCACTCTCCTACATCCTATCTGTGTCCCTCATGGTTCTTCACTCCTCTATAACGTCACCCCTCAGTCTCCTACACCCTATCTGTGTCCCTCATCGTTTTGCACAACTCTATATGGGTACGCCTGAGCCTCCTACACCCTATCTGTGTCCCTCATTGTTCTTCACACCTCTATAAGGTCACCCCTCAGTTTCCTACACCCTATCTGTGTCCCTCATGGTTCTACACACCTCTATAAAGTCACCCCTCAGTTTCCTACACCCGATCTGTGTCCCTCATGGTTCTACACACCTCTATAAGGTCACCCCTCAGTCTCCTACCCCCTATCTGTGTCCCTCATGGTACTTCACACCTCTATAAGGTCACCCCTCAGTCTCCTACACCCTATCTTTGTCCCTCATGGTTCTACACACCTCTATAAGGTCACACCTCAATCTCCTGCACCCTATCTGTGTCCCTCATGGTTCTTCACACCTCCATAAGGTCACCCCTCAGTCCCCTACACCCTATCTGTGTCCCTCATCGTTTTATACACCTCTATAAGGTCACCCCTCAGTCTCCTACACCCTATCTGTGTCCCTCATGGTTCTTCACACCTCTGTGAGGTCACTCCTTTGTTTCCTACACCCTATCTGTGTCCCCCATGGTTCTTCACACCTCTTTAAGGTCACCCCTCAGTCACCAACACCCTTTCTGTGTCCCTGATTGTTCTACACACCACTATAAGGTCACCCCTCAGTCTCCTACACCCTATCTGTGTCCCACATGGCTCTACACACCACTATAAGGTCACCCCTCAGTCTCCTACACCCTATCTGTCTCCCTGATGGTTCTAGACGCCTCTATAAGGTCACCCCTCAGTCTCCTACACCCTATCTGTGTCCCTCATAGTTCTACACACCTCTATAAGGTCACCCCTCAGTCTCCTACACCCTATCTGTGTCCCTCATAGTTCTAAACACCAATATAAGGTCACCTCTCTGTCTCCTACACCCTATCTGTGTCCCTCATGATTCTTCACTCCTCTGTATGGTCACCCCTCAGTCTCCTACACCCTATCTGTGTCCCTCATGGTTCTATACACCTCTATAAGGTCACACCTCAGTCTCCTACACCCTATTTGTGCCCCTCATGGTTCTACACACCTCTTAAAGTGACCCCTCAGTCTCCTACACCCTATCTGTGTCCCTCATGGTTGTAGACACCTCTATAAGCTCACCCCTCAGTCTCCTTCACCCTATCTCTGTCCCTCATCGTTCTGCACACCTCTGTAAGGTCCCCCACAGTCGCCTACACCCTATCTGTTTCCCTCATGGTTCTACACACCTCTATAAGGTCACCCCTCAGTCTCCTACACCCTATCTGTGTCCCTCATGGTTCTACACACCTCTTTAAAGTCACCCCTCAGTCTCCTACACCCTATCTGTGTCCCTCATGTTTCTACAATCTCTATAATGTCACCCCTCAGTCTGCTGAACCGTATCTCTGTCTCTCATTGTTCTACACACCTCTATAATTTCACCCCTCAGTCTCCTACACCCTATCTGTGTCCCTCATGGATCTACACACCTCCATAAGGTCACCCCTCAGTCTCCTACACCCTATCGGTGTCCCTCATGGTTCTGAACACCTCTATAAGGTCACCGCTCAGTCTCCTACACCCAATCTGTGTCCCTCATGATTCTTCACTCCTCTGTATGGTCCCCCTCTGGCTCCTACACCCTATCTGTGTCCCTCATAGTTCTAAACACCTATATAAGGTCACCTCTCAGTCTCCTACACCCTATCTGTGTCCCTCATGTTTCTACAATCTCTATAATGTCACCCCTCAGTCTGCTACACCGTATCTCTGTCTCTCATGGTTCTACACACCTCTATAATTTCACCCCTCAGTCTCCTACACCCTATCTGTGTCCCTCATGGTTATACACACCTCTATAAGGTCATCCCTCAGTCCCCTACACCCTATCTGTGTCCCTCATGGATCTACACACCTCCATAAGGTCACCCCTCAGTCTCCTACACCCTATATGTGTCCCTCATGGATCTACACACCTCTATAAGGTCACCCCTCAGTCTCCTACACCCTATCGGTGTCCCTCATGGTTCTGAACACCTCTATAAGTTCACCCCTCAGTCTCCTACACCCTATCTGTGTCCCTCATGGTTCTAGACATCTATATAAGGTCACCGCTCAGTCTCCAACACCCAATCTGCGTCCCTCATGATTCTTCACTCCTCTGTATGGTCACCCCTCTGTCTCCTACACCCTATCTGAGTCCCTCATAGTTCTAAACACCTATATAAGGTCACCTCTCAGTCTCCTACACCCTATTTGTGTCCCTCATGGTTCTATCCATCTCTATAAGGTCACCCCTCAGTCTCCTACACCCTATATGTGTCCCTCATGGTTCTACACACCTCTATAACGTCACCCGTCAGTCTCCTACACCGTATCTGTGCCCCTCGTGGTTGTACACAGCTCTATAACGTCACCCCTCAGTCTCCTACACCCTATCTGTGTCCCTCATGGTTGTAGACACCTCTATAAGGTCACCGCTCAGTCTCCTACACCGTATCTGTGTCCCTCATGATTCTTCACTCCTCTGTATGGTAACCCCTCACTCTCCTACATCCTATCTGTGTCCCTCATGGTTCTTCACTCCTCTATAACGTCACCCCTCAGTCTCCTACACCCTATCTCTGTCTCTCATTGTTCTACACACCTCTATAATTTCACCCCTCAGTCTCCTACACCCTATCTGTGTCCCTCATGGTTCTACACACCTCTATAAGGTCACCCCTCAGTCTCCTACACCCTATCTCTGTCCCTCATGGTTCTACACACCTCTATAACGTCACCCCTCAGTCTCCTACACCGTATCTGTGCCCCTCGTGGTTGTACACACCTCTATAACGTCACCCCTCAGTCTCCTACACCCTATCTGTGTCCCTCATGGTTGTAGACACCTCTATAAGGTCACCGCTCAGTCTCCTACACCCTATCTGTGTCCCTCATGATTCTTCACTCCTCTGTATGGTAACCCCTCACTCTCCTACATCCTATCTGTGTCCCTCATGGTTCTTCACTCCTCTATAACGTCACCCCTCAGTCTCCTACACCCTATCTGTGTCCCTCATCGTTTTGCACAACTCTATATGGGTACCCCTGAGCCTCCTACACCCTATCTGTGTCCCTCATTGTTCTTCACACCTCTATAAGGTCACCCCTCAGTTTCCTACACCCTATCTGTGTCCCTCATGGTTCTACACACCTCTATAAAGTCACCCCTCAGTTTCCTACACCCGATCTGTGTCCCTCATGGTTCTACACACCTCTATAAGGTCACCCCTCAGTCTCCTACCCCCTATCTGTGTCCCTCATGGTACTTCACACCTCTATAAGGTCACCCCTCAGTCTCCTACACCCTATCTTTGTCCCTCATGGTTCTACACACCTCTATAAGGTCACACCTCAATCTCCTGCACCCTATCTGTGTCCCTCATGGTTCTTCACACCTCCATAAGGTCACCCCTCAGTCTCCTACACCCTATCTGTGTCCCTCATCGTTTTATACACCTCTATAAGGTCACCCCTCAGTCTCCTACACCCTATCTGTGTCCCTCATGGTTCTTCACACCTCTGTGAGGTCACTCCTTTGTTTCCTACAACCTATATGTGTCCCCCATGGTTCTTCACACCTCTTTAAGGTCACCCCTCAGTCACCAACACCCTTTCTGTGTCCCTGATTGTTCTACACACCACTATAAGGTCACCCCTCAGTCTCCTACACCCTATCTGTGTCCCACATGGCTCTACACACCACTATAAGGTCACCCCTCAGTCTCCTACACCCTATCTGTCTCCCTGATGGTTCTAGACGCCTCTATAAGGTCACCCCTCAGTCTCCTACACCCTATCTGTGTCCCTCATAGTTCTACACACCTCTATAAGGTCACCCCTCAGTCTCCTACATCCTATCTGTGTCCCTCATGGTTCTACACACCTCTATAAGGTCACCCCTCAGTCTCCTACACCCTATCTGTGTCCCTCATGGTTCTACACACCTCTATAAGGTCACCCCTCAGTCTCCTACACCCTATCTGTGTCCCTCATAGTTCTACACACCTCTATAAGGTCACCGCTCAGTCTCCTACACCCTCTCTGTGTCCCTCATGTTTCTACACACCTCTATAAGGTCACCCCTCAGTCTACTACACCCTATCTGTGTCCCTCATGTTTCTACACACCTCTATAGGTCACCCCTCAGTCTCCTACACCCTATCTGTGTCCCTCATGGTTCTACACACCTCTATAAGGTCACCCCTCAGTCTCCTACACCCTATCTGTGTCCCTCATAGTTCTACACACCTCTATAAGGTCACCGCTCAGTCTCCTACACCCTCTCTGTGTCCCTCATGTTTCTACACACCTCTATAAGGTCACCCCTCAGTCTCCTACACCCTATCTGTGTCCCTCATGGTTCTGAACACCTCTATAAGGTCACCGCTCAGTCTCTTACACCCTATCTCTGTCTCTCATTGTACTACACACCTCTATAATTTCACCCCTCAGTCTCCTACACCCTATCTGTGTCCCTCATGGTTCTACACACCTCTATAAGGTCATCCCTCAGTCCCCTACACCCTATCTGTGTCCCTCATGGATCTACACACCTCCATAAGGTCACCCCTCAGTCTCCTACACCCTATATGTGTCCCTCATGGATCTACACACCTCTATAAGGTCACCCCTCAGTCTCCTACACCCTATCTGTGTCCCTCATAGTTCTAAACACCTATATAAGGTCACCTCTCAGTCTCCTACACCCTATTTGTGTCCCTCATGGTTCTATCCATCTCTATAAAGTCACCCCTCAGTCTCCTACACCCTATCTGTGTCCCTCATGGTTCTACACACCTCTATAACGTCACCACTCAGTCTCCTACACCGTATCTGTGCCCCTCATGGTTGTACACACCTCTATAACGTCACCCCTCAGTCTCCTACACCGTATCTGTGCCCCTCATGGTTGTACACACCTCTGTAAAGTCACCCCTCAGTCTCCTACACCCTATCTGTGTCCCTCATGTTTCTACAATCTCTATAAGGTCACCCCTCAGTCTCCTACACCCTATCTGTGTCCCTCAAGGTTGTAGACACCTCTATAAGGTCACCCCTCAGTCTCCTAAACCCTATCTGTGTCCTTCATGGTTCTACACACCTCTATAAGGTCACCCCTCAGTATCCTACACCCTATCTGTGTCTCTTATGGTTCTACACACCTCTATAAGGTCATCCCTCAGTCTCCTACACCCTATCTGTGTCCCTCATGGATCTACACACCTCTATAAGGTCACCCCTCAGTATCCTACACCCTATCTGTGTCCCTTATGGTTCTACACACCTCTATAAGGTCATCCCTCAGTCTCCTACACCCTATCTGTGTCCCTCATGGATCTACACACCTCTATAAGGTCACCCCTCAGTCTCCTACACCCTATGTGTGTCCCTCATGGATCTACACACCTCTATAAGGTCACCCCTCAGTCTCCTACACCCTATCTCTGTCTCTCATTGTTCTACACATCTCTATAAGGTCACCCCTCAGTCTCCTACACCCTATCTGTGTCCCTCATTGTTCTACACACCTCTATAATTTCACCCCTCAGTCTCCTACACCCTATTTGTGTCCCTCATGGTTCTATCCATCTCTATAAGGTCACCGCTCAGTCTCCAACACCCAATCTGTGTCCCTCATGATTCTTCACTCCTCTGTATGGTCACCCCTCTGTCTCCTACACCCTATCTGTGTCCCTCATAGTTCTAAACACCTATATAATGTCACCTCTCAGTCTCCTACACCCTATTTGTGTCCCTCATGGTTCTATCCATCTCTATAAGGTCACCCCTCAGTCTCCTACACCCTATCTGTGTCCCTCATGGTTCTACACACCTCTATAACGTCACCCCTCAGTCTCCTACTCCGTATCTGTGCCCCTCATGGTTGTACACACCTCTATAACGTCACCCCTCAGTCTCCTACACCCTATCTGTTTCCCTCATGGATCTACACACCTATATAAGGTCACCCCTCAGTCTCCTACACCCTATCTGTGTCCCTCATGGTTCTACACAACTCTATATGGTCACCCCTCAGTCTCCTACACCCTATGTGTGTCCCTCATGGATCTACACACCTCTATAAGGTCACCCCTCAGTCTCCTACACCCTATCTGTGTCCCTCATGGTTGTAGACACCTCTATAAGGTCACCGCTCAGTCTCCTACCCCCTATCTGTGTCCCTCATGGTACTTCACACCTCTATAAGGTCACCCCTCAGTCTCCTACACCCTATCTTTGTCCCTCATGGTTCTACACACCTCTATAAGGTCACACCTCAATCTCCTGCACCCTATCTGTGTCCCTCATGGTTCTTCACACCTCCATAAGGTCACCCCTCAGTCTCCTACACCCTATCTGTGTCCCTCATGGTTCTTCACACCTCCATAAGGTCACCCCTCAGTCTCCTACACCCTATCTGTGTCCCTCATGGTTCTGAACACCTCTATAAGGTCACCGCTCAGTCTCTTACACCCTATCTCTGTCTCTCATTGTACTACACACCTCTATAATTTCACCCCTCAGTCTCCTACACCCTATCTGTGTCCCTCATGGTTCTACACACCTCTATAAGGTCATCCCTCAGTCCCCTACACCCTATCTGTGTCCCTCATGGATCTACACACCTCCATAAGGTCACCCCTCAGTCTCCTACACCCTATATGTGTCCCTCATGGATCTACACACCTCTATAAGGTCACCCCTCAGTCTCCTACACCCTATCTGTGTCCCTCATAGTTCTAAACACCTATATAAGGTCACCTCTCAGTCTCCTACACCCTATTTGTGTCCCTCATGGTTCTATCCATCTCTATAAAGTCACCCCTCAGTCTCCTACACCCTATCTGTGTCCCTCATGGTTCTACACACCTCTATAACGTCACCACTCAGTCTCCTACACCGTATCTGTGCCCCTCATGGTTGTACACACCTCTATAACGTCACCCCTCAGTCTCCTACACCGTATCTGTGCCCCTCATGGTTGTACACACCTCTGTAAAGTCACCCCTCAGTCTCCTACACCCTATCTGTGTCCCTCATGTTTCTACAATCTCTATAAGGTCACCCCTCAGTCTCCTACACCCTATCTGTGTCCCTCAAGGTTGTAGACACCTCTATAAGGTCACCCCTCAGTCTCCTAAACCCTATCTGTGTCCTTCATGGTTCTACACACCTCTATAAGGTCACCCCTCAGTATCCTACACCCTATCTGTGTCTCTTATGGTTCTACACACCTCTATAAGGTCATCCCTCAGTCTCCTACACCCTATCTGTGTCCCTCATGGATCTACACACCTCTATAAGGTCACCCCTCAGTATCCTACACCCTATCTGTGTCCCTTATGGTTCTACACACCTCTATAAGGTCATCCCTCAGTCTCCTACACCCTATCTGTGTCCCTCATGGATCTACACACCTCTATAAGGTCACCCCTCAGTCTCCTACACCCTATGTGTGTCCCTCATGGATCTACACACCTCTATAAGGTCACCCCTCAGTCTCCTACACCCTATCTCTGTCTCTCATTGTTCTACACATCTCTATAAGGTCACCCCTCAGTCTCCTACACCCTATCTGTGTCCCTCATTGTTCTACACACCTCTATAATTTCACCCCTCAGTCTCCTACACCCTATTTGTGTCCCTCATGGTTCTATCCATCTCTATAAGGTCACCGCTCAGTCTCCAACACCCAATCTGTGTCCCTCATGATTCTTCACTCCTCTGTATGGTCACCCCTCTGTCTCCTACACCCTATCTGTGTCCCTCATAGTTCTAAACACCTATATAATGTCACCTCTCAGTCTCCTACACCCTATTTGTGTCCCTCATGGTTCTATCCATCTCTATAAGGTCACCCCTCAGTCTCCTACACCCTATCTGTGTCCCTCATGGTTCTACACACCTCTATAACGTCACCCCTCAGTCTCCTACTCCGTATCTGTGCCCCTCATGGTTGTACACACCTCTATAACGTCACCCCTCAGTCTCCTACACCCTATCTGTTTCCCTCATGGATCTACACACCTATATAAGGTCACCCCTCAGTCTCCTACACCCTATCTGTGTCCCTCATGGTTCTACACAACTCTATATGGTCACCCCTCAGTCTCCTACACCCTATGTGTGTCCCTCATGGATCTACACACCTCTATAAGGTCACCCCTCAGTCTCCTACACCCTATCTGTGTCCCTCATGGTTGTAGACACCTCTATAAGGTCACCGCTCAGTCTCCTACACCCTATCTGTGTCCCTCATGGTTCTACACACCTCTATTAAGGGTACCCGTCTGTCTCCTACACCCTATTTGTGTCCCTCATTGTTCTTCACACCTCTGTAAGGTCCCAAATAGTCCCCTACAACCTATCTGTTTCCCACATGGTTCTACACACCTCTATAAGGTCACCCCTCAGTCTCCTACACCCTATCTGTGTCCCCCATGGTTCTACACACCTCTGTAAAGTCACCCCTCAGTCTGCTACACCCTATCTGTGTCCCTCATGTTTCTACAATCTCTATAAGGTCAACCCTCAGTCTCCTACACCCTATCTGTGTCCCTCAAGGTTGTAGACACCTCTATAAGGTCACCCCTCAGTCTCCTAAACCCTATCTGTGTCCTTCATGGTTCTACACACCTCTATAAGGTCACCCCTCAGTATCCTACACCCTATCTGTGTCCCTTATGGTTCTACACACCTCTATAAGGTCATCCCTCAGTCTCCTACACCCTATCTGTGTCCCTTATGGTTCTACCCACCTCTATAAGTTCATCCCTCAGTCTCCTACACCCTATCTGTGTCCCTCATGGATCTACACACCTCTATAAGGTCACCCCTCAGTCTCCTACACCCTATCTGTGTCCCTTATGGTTCTACACACCTCTATAAGGTCATCCCTCAGTCTCCTACACCCTATCTGTGTCCCTCATGGTTCTAGACATCTCTATAATGTCACCCCTCAGTCTCCTACACCCTATCTGTGTCCCTCATGGATCTACACACCTCTATAAGGTCACCCCTCAGTCTCCTACACCCTATGTGTGTCCCTCATGGATCTACACACCTCTATAAGGTCACCCCTCAGTCTCCTACACCCTATTGGTGTCCCTCATGGTTCTAGACATCTCTATAAGGTCACCCCTCAGTCTCCTACACCCTATATGTGTCCCTCATGGATCTACACACCTCTATAAGGTAACCCCTCAGTCTCCTACACCCTATCGGTGTCCCTCATGGTTCTAGACATCTCTATAAGGTCACCTCTCAGTCTCCAACACCCAATCTGTGTCCCTCATGATTCTTCACTCCTCTGTATGGGCACCCCTCTGTCTCCTACACCCTATCTGTGTCCCTCATAGTTCTAAACACCTATATAAGGTCACCTCTCAGTCTCCTACACCCTATTTGTGACCCTCATGGTTCTATCCATCTCTATAAGGTCACCCCTCAGCTTCCTACACCCTATCTGTGTCCCTCATGGTTCTACACACCTCTATAACGTCACCCCTCAGTCTCCTACACCGTATCTGTGCCCCTCATGGTTGTACACATCTCTGTAAAGTCACCCCTCAGTCTCCTATACCCTATCTGTGTCCCTCATGTTTCTACAATCTCTATAAGGTCACCCCTCAGTCTCCTACACCCTATCTGTGTCCCTCAAGGTTGTAGACACCTCTATAAGGTCACCCCTCAGTCTCCTAAACCCTATGTGTGTCCTTCATGGTTCTACACACCTCTATAAGGTCATCCCTCAGTCCCCTACACCCTATCTGTGTCCCTCATGGATCTACACACCTATATAAGGTCACCCCTCAGTCTCCTACACCCTATCTGTGTCCCTCATGGTTCTACACAACTCTATATGGTCACCCCTCAGTCTCCTACACCCTATCTGTGTCCCTCATTGTTCTAAACACCTCTAGAAGGTCACCGCTCAGTCCCCAACACCCTATCTGTGTCCCTCATGGTTCTTCACACCTCTGTGAGGTCACTCCTTTGTTTCCTACAACCTATCTGTGTCCCCCATGGTTCTTCACACCTCTTTAAGGTCACCCCTCAGTCACCAACACCCTTTCTGTGTCCCTGATTGTTCTACACACCACTATAAGGTCACCCCTCAGTCTCCTACACCCTATCTGTGTCCCACATGGCTCTACACACCACTATAAGGTCACCCCTCAGTCTCCTACACCCTATCTGTCTCCCTGATGGTTCTAGACGCCTCTATAAGGTCACCCCTCAGTCTCCTACACCCTATCTGTGTCCCTCATAGTTCTACACACCTCTATAAGGTCACCCCTCAGTCTCCTACATCCTATCTGTGTCCCTCATGGTTCTACACACCTCTATAAGGTCACCCCTCAGTCTCCTACACCCTACCTGTGTCCCTCATGGTTCTACACACCTCTATAAGGTCACCCCTCAGTCTCCTACACCCTATCTGTGTCCCTCATAGTTCTACACACCTCTATAAGGTCACTGCTCAGTCTCCTACACCCTCTCTGTGTCCCTCATGTTTCTACATACCTCTATAAGGTCACCCCTCAGTCTACTACACCCTATCTGTGTCCCTCATGTTTCTACACACCTCTATAGGTCACCCCTCAGTCTCCTACACCCTATCTGTGTCCCTCATGGTTCTACACACCTCTATAAGGTCACCCCTCAGTCTCCTACACCCTATCTGTGTCCCTCATAGTTCTACACACCTCTATAAGGTCACCGCTCAGTCTCCTACACCCTATCTGTGTCCCTCATGGTTCTACACACCTCTATAAGGTCATCCCTCAGTCCCCTACACCCTATCTGTGTCCCTCATGGATCTACACACCTCCATAAGGTCACCCCTCAGTCTCCTACACCCTATATGTGTCCCTCATGGATCTACACACCTCTATAAGGTCACCCCTCAGTCTCCTACACCCTATCTGTGTCCCTCATAGTTCTAAACACCTATATAAGGTCACCTCTCAGTCTCCTACACCCTATTTGTGTCCCTCATGGTTCTATCCATCTCTATAAAGTCACCCCGCAGTCTCCTACACCCTATCTGTGTCCCTCATGGTTCTACACACCTCTATAACGTCACCACTCAGTCTCCTACACCGTATCTGTGCCCCTCATGGTTGTACACACCTCTATAACGTCACCCCTCAGTCTCCTACACCGTATCTGTGCCCCTCATGGTTGTACACACCTCTGTAAAGTCACCCCTCAGTCTCCTACACCCTATCTGTGTCCCTCATGTTTCTACAATCTCTATAAGGTCACCCCTCAGTCTCCTACACCCTATCTGTGTCCCTCAAGGTTGTAGACACCTCTATAAGGTCACCCCTCAGTCTCCTAAACCCTATCTGTGTCCTTCATGGTTCTACACACCTCTATAAGGTCACCCCTCAGTATCCTACACCCTATCTGTGTCTCTTATGGTTCTACACACCTCTATAAGGTCATCCCTCAGTCTCCTACACCCTATCTGTGTCCCTCATGGATCTACACACCTCTATAAGGTCACCCCTCAGTATCCTACACCCTATCTGTGTCCCTTATGGTTCTACACACCTCTATAAGGTCATCCCTCAGTCTCCTACACCCTATCTGTGTCCCTCATGGATCTACACACCTCTATAAGGTCACCCCTCAGTCTCCTACACCCTATGTGTGTCCCTCATGGATCTACACACCTCTATAAGGTCACCCCTCAGTCTCCTACACCCTATCTCTGTCTCTCATTGTTCTACACATCTCTATAAGGTCACCCCTCAGTCTCCTACACCCTATCTGTGTCCCTCATTGTTCTACACACCTCTATAATTTCACCCCTCAGTCTCCTACACCCTATTTGTGTCCCTCATGGTTCTATCCATCTCTATAAGGTCACCGCTCAGTCTCCAACACCCAATCTGTGTCCCTCATGATTCTTCACTCCTCTGTATGGTCACCCCTCTGTCTCCTACACCCTATCTGTGTCCCTCATAGTTCTAAACACCTATATAAGGTCACCTCTCAGTCTCCTACACCCTATTTGTGTCCCTCATGGTTCTATCCATCTCTATAAGGTCACCCCTCAGTCTCCTACACCCTATCTGTGTCCCTCATGGTTCTACACACCTCTATAACGTCACCCCTCAGTCTCCTACTCCGTATCTGTGCCCCTCATGGTTGTACACACCTCTATAACGTCACCCCTCAGTCTCCTACACCCTATCTGTTTCCCTCATGGATCTACACACCTATATAAGGTCACCCCTCAGTCTCCTACACCCTATCTGTGTCCCTCATGGTTCTACACAACTCTATATGGTCACCCCTCAGTCTCCTACACCCTATGTGTGTCCCTCATGGATCTACACACCTCTATAAGGTCACCCCTCAGTCTCCTACACCCTATCTGTGTCCCTCATGGTTGTAGACACCTCTATAAGGTCACCGCTCAGTCTCCTACACCCTATCTGTGTCCCTCATGGTTCTACACACCTCTATTAAGGGTACCCGTCTGTCTCCTACACCCTATTTGTGTCCCTCATTGTTCTTCACACCTCTGTAAGGTCCCAAATAGTCCCCTACAACCTATCTGTTTCCCACATGGTTCTACACACCACTATAAGGTCACCCCTCAGTCTCCTACACCCTATCTGTGTCCCCCATGGTTCTACACACCTCTGTAAAGTCACCCCTCAGTCTGCTACACCCTATCTGTGTCCCTCATGTTTCTACAATCTCTATAAGGTCAACCCTCAGTCTCCTACACCCTATCTGTGTCCCTCAAGGTTGTAGACACCTCTATAAGGTCACCCCTCAGTCTCCTAAACCCTATCTGTGTCCTTCATGGTTCTACACACCTCTATAAGGTCACCCCTCAGTATCCTACACCCTATCTGTGTCCCTTATGGTTCTACACACCTCTATAAGGTCATCCCTCAGTCTCCTACACCCTATCTGTGTCCCTTATGGTTCTACCCACCTCTATAAGTTCATCCCTCAGTCTCCTACACCCTATCTGTGTCCCTCATGGATCTACACACCTCTATAAGGTCACCCCTCAGTCTCCTACACCCTATCTGTGTCCCTTATGGTTCTACACACCTCTATAAGGTCATCCCTCAGTCTCCTACACCCTATCTGTGTCCCTCATGGTTCTAGACATCTCTATAATGTCACCCCTCAGTCTCCTACACCCTATCTGTGTCCCTCATGGATCTACACACCTCTATAAGGTCACCCCTCAGTCTCCTACACCCTATGTGTGTCCCTCATGGATCTACACACCTCTATAAGGTCACCCCTCAGTCTCCTACACCCTATTGGTGTCCCTCATGGTTCTAGACATCTCTATAAGGTCACCCCTCAGTCTCCTACACCCTATATGTGTCCCTCATGGATCTACACACCTCTATAAGGTCACCCCTCAGTCTCCTACACCCTATCGGTGTCCCTCATGGTTCTAGACATCTCTATAAGGTCACCGCTCAGTCTCCAACACCCAATCTGTGTCCCTCATGATTCTTCACTCCTCTGTATGGGCACCCCTCTGTCTCCTACACCCTATCTGTGTCCCTCATAGTTCTAAACACCTATATAAGGTCACCTCTCAGTCTCCTACACCCTATTTGTGTCCCTCATGGTTCTATCCATCTCTATAAGGTCACCCCTCAGCTTCCTACACCCTATCTGTGTCCCTCATGGTTCTACACACCTCTATAACGTCACCCCTCAGTCTCCTACACCGTATCTGTGCCCCTCATGGTTGTACACATCTCTGTAAAGTCACCCCTCAGTCTCCTATACCCTATCTGTGTCCCTCATGTTTCTACAATCTCTATAAGGTCACCCCTCAGTCTCCTACACCCTATCTGTGTCCCTCAAGGTTGTAGACACCTCTATAAGGTCACCCCTCAGTCTCCTAAACCCTATGTGTGTCCTTCATGGTTCTACACACCTCTATAAGGTCATCCCTCAGTCCCCTACACCCTATCTGTGTCCCTCATGGATCTACACACCTATATAAGGTCACCCCTCAGTCTCCTACACCCTATCTGTGTCCCTCATGGTTCTAAACACCTCTAGAAGGTCACCGCTCAGTCCCCAGCACCCTATCTGTGTCCCTCATGATTCTTCACTCCTCTCTATGGACACCCCTCAGTCTCCTACACCCTATCTGTGTCCCTCATGGTTCTACACACCTCTATAAGGTCACCCCTCAGTCTCCTACACCCTATCTGTGTCCCTCATAGTTCTTCACACCTCTATAAGGTCACCCCTCAGTCTCCTACACCCTATCTGTGTCCCTCATGGTTCTACACACCTCTATAAGGTCACCCCTCAGTCTCCTACACCCTATTTGTGTCCCTCATGGTTCTACACACCTCTTAAATTGACCCCTCAGTCTCCTACACCCTATCTGTGTCCCTCATGTTTCTACAGTCTCTATAAGGTCACCCCTCAGTCTCCTACACCCTATCTGTGTCCCTCATGGTTGTAGACACCTCTATAAGGTCACCCCTCAGTCTGCTACACCCTATGTGTGTCCTTCATGGTTCTACACACCTCTATAAGGTCACCCCTCAGTCTCCTACACCCTATCTGTGTCCCTTATGGTTCTACACACCTCTATAAGGTCATCCCTCAGTCCCCTACACCCTATCTCTGTCTCTCATTGTTCTACACACCTCTGAAAGTGACCCCTCACTCTCCTACACCCTATCTGTGTCCCTCATGGTTGTAGACACCTCTATAAGCTCACCCCTCAGTCTGCTTCACCCTATCTCTGTCCCTCATCGTTCTCCACACCTCTATTAAGGGTACCCGTCTGTCTCCTACACCCTATTTGTGTCCCTCATTGTTCTTCACACCTCTGTAAGGTCCCAAATAGTCCCCTACACCCTATCTGTTTCCCTCATGGTTCTACACACCTCTATAAGGTCACCCCTCAGTCTCCTACACCCTATCTGTGTCCCCCATGGTTCTACACACCTCTGTAAAGTCACCCCTCAGTCTCCTACACCCTATCTCTGTCCCTCATGTTTCTACAATCTCTATAAGGTCACCCCTCAGTCTCCTACACCCTATCTGTGTCCCTCAAGGTTGTAGACACCTCTATAAGTTCACCCCTCAGTCTCCTAAACCCTATCTGTGTCCTTCATGGTTCTACACACCTCTATAAGGTCACCCCTCAGTATCCTACACCCTATCTGTGTCCCTTATGGTTCTACACACCTCTATAAGGACATCCCTCAGTCTCCTACACCCTATCTGTGTCCCTTATGGTTCTACCCACCTGTATAAGGTCATCCCTCAGTCTCCTACACCCTATCTGTGTCCCTCATGGATCTACACACCTCTATAAGGTCACCCCTCAGTATCCTACACCCTATCTGTGTCCCTTATGGTCCTACACACCTCTATAAGGTCACCCCTCAGTCTCCTACACCCTATGTGTGTCCCTCATGGATCTACACACCTCTATAAGGTCACCCCTCAGTCTCCTACACCCTATCTGTGTCCCTCATAGTTCTACACACCTCTATAAGGTCACTGCTCAGTCTCCTACACCCTCTCTGTGTCCCTCATGTTTCTACATACCTCTATAAGGTCACCCCTCAGTCTACTACACCCTATCTGTGTCCCTCATGTTTCTACACACCTCTATAGGTCACCCCTCAGTCTCCTACACCCTATCTGTGTCCCTCATGGTTCTACACACCTCTATAAGGTCACCCCTCAGTCTCCTACACCCTATCTGTGTCCCTCATAGTTCTACACACCTCTATAAGGTCACCGCTCAGTCTCCTACACCCTATCTGTGTCCCTCATGGTTCTACACACCTCTATAAGGTCATCCCTCAGTCCCCTACACCCTATCTGTGTCCCTCATGGATCTACACACCTCCATAAGGTCACCCCTCAGTCTCCTACACCCTATATGTGTCCCTCATGGATCTACACACCTCTATAAGGTCACCCCTCAGTCTCCTACACCCTATCTGTGTCCCTCATAGTTCTAAACACCTATATAAGGTCACCTCTCAGTCTCCTACACCCTATTTGTGTCCCTCATGGTTCTATCCATCTCTATAAAGTCACCCCGCAGTCTCCTACACCCTATCTGTGTCCCTCATGGTTCTACACACCTCTATAACGTCACCACTCAGTCTCCTACACCGTATCTGTGCCCCTCATGGTTGTACACACCTCTATAACGTCACCCCTCAGTCTCCTACACCGTATCTGTGCCCCTCATGGTTGTACACACCTCTGTAAAGTCACCCCTCAGTCTCCTACACCCTATCTGTGTCCCTCATGTTTCTACAATCTCTATAAGGTCACCCCTCAGTCTCCTACACCCTATCTGTGTCCCTCAAGGTTGTAGACACCTCTATAAGGTCACCCCTCAGTCTCCTAAACCCTATCTGTGTCCTTCATGGTTCTACACACCTCTATAAGGTCACCCCTCAGTATCCTACACCCTATCTGTGTCTCTTATGGTTCTACACACCTCTATAAGGTCATCCCTCAGTCTCCTACACCCTATCTGTGTCCCTCATGGATCTACACACCTCTATAAGGTCACCCCTCAGTATCCTACACCCTATCTGTGTCCCTTATGGTTCTACACACCTCTATAAGGTCATCCCTCAGTCTCCTACACCCTATCTGTGTCCCTCATGGATCTACACACCTCTATAAGGTCACCCCTCAGTCTCCTACACCCTATGTGTGTCCCTCATGGATCTACACACCTCTATAAGGTCACCCCTCAGTCTCCTACACCCTATCTCTGTCTCTCATTGTTCTACACATCTCTATAAGGTCACCCCTCAGTCTCCTACACCCTATCTGTGTCCCTCATTGTTCTACACACCTCTATAATTTCACCCCTCAGTCTCCTACACCCTATTTGTGTCCCTCATGGTTCTATCCATCTCTATAAGGTCACCGCTCAGTCTCCAACACCCAATCTGTGTCCCTCATGATTCTTCACTCCTCTGTATGGTCACCCCTCTGTCTCCTACACCCTATCTGTGTCCCTCATAGTTCTAAACACCTATATAAGGTCACCTCTCAGTCTCCTACACCCTATTTGTGTCCCTCATGGTTCTATCCATCTCTATAAGGTCACCCCTCAGTCTCCTACACCCTATCTGTGTCCCTCATGGTTCTACACACCTCTATAACGTCACCCCTCAGTCTCCTACTCCGTATCTGTGCCCCTCATGGTTGTACACACCTCTATAACGTCACCCCTCAGTCTCCTACACCCTATCTGTTTCCCTCATGGATCTACACACCTATATAAGGTCACCCCTCAGTCTCCTACACCCTATCTGTGTCCCTCATGGTTCTACACAACTCTATATGGTCACCCCTCAGTCTCCTACACCCTATGTGTGTCCCTCATGGATCTACACACCTCTATAAGGTCACCCCTCAGTCTCCTACACCCTATCTGTGTCCCTCATGGTTGTAGACACCTCTATAAGGTCACCGCTCAGTCTCCTACACCCTATCTGTGTCCCTCATGGTTCTACACACCTCTATTAAGGGTACCCGTCTGTCTCCTACACCCTATTTGTGTCCCTCATTGTTCTTCACACCTCTGTAAGGTCCCAAATAGTCCCCTACAACCTATCTGTTTCCCACATGGTTCTACACACCACTATAAGGTCACCCCTCAGTCTCCTACACCCTATCTGTGTCCCCCATGGTTCTACACACCTCTGTAAAGTCACCCCTCAGTCTGCTACACCCTATCTGTGTCCCTCATGTTTCTACAATCTCTATAAGGTCAACCCTCAGTCTCCTACACCCTATCTGTGTCCCTCAAGGTTGTAGACACCTCTATAAGGTCACCCCTCAGTCTCCTAAACCCTATCTGTGTCCTTCATGGTTCTACACACCTCTATAAGGTCACCCCTCAGTATCCTACACCCTATCTGTGTCCCTTATGGTTCTACACACCTCTATAAGGTCATCCCTCAGTCTCCTACACCCTATCTGTGTCCCTTATGGTTCTACCCACCTCTATAAGTTCATCCCTCAGTCTCCTACACCCTATCTGTGTCCCTCATGGATCTACACACCTCTATAAGGTCACCCCTCAGTCTCCTACACCCTATCTGTGTCCCTTATGGTTCTACACACCTCTATAAGGTCATCCCTCAGTCTCCTACACCCTATCTGTGTCCCTCATGGTTCTAGACATCTCTATAATGTCACCCCTCAGTCTCCTACACCCTATCTGTGTCCCTCATGGATCTACACACCTCTATAAGGTCACCCCTCAGTCTCCTACACCCTATGTGTGTCCCTCATGGATCTACACACCTCTATAAGGTCACCCCTCAGTCTCCTACACCCTATTGGTGTCCCTCATGGTTCTAGACATCTCTATAAGGTCACCCCTCAGTCTCCTACACCCTATATGTGTCCCTCATGGATCTACACACCTCTATAAGGTCACCCCTCAGTCTCCTACACCCTATCGGTGTCCCTCATGGTTCTAGACATCTCTATAAGGTCACCGCTCAGTCTCCAACACCCAATCTGTGTCCCTCATGATTCTTCACTCCTCTGTATGGGCACCCCTCTGTCTCCTACACCCTATCTGTGTCCCTCATAGTTCTAAACACCTATATAAGGTCACCTCTCAGTCTCCTACACCCTATTTGTGTCCCTCATGGTTCTATCCATCTCTATAAGGTCACCCCTCAGCTTCCTACACCCTATCTGTGTCCCTCATGGTTCTACACACCTCTATAACGTCACCCCTCAGTCTCCTACACCGTATCTGTGCCCCTCATGGTTGTACACATCTCTGTAAAGTCACCCCTCAGTCTCCTATACCCTATCTGTGTCCCTCATGTTTCTACAATCTCTATAAGGTCACCCCTCAGTCTCCTACACCCTATCTGTGTCCCTCAAGGTTGTAGACACCTCTATAAGGTCACCCCTCAGTCTCCTAAACCCTATGTGTGTCCTTCATGGTTCTACACACCTCTATAAGGTCATCCCTCAGTCCCCTACACCCTATCTGTGTCCCTCATGGATCTACACACCTATATAAGGTCACCCCTCAGTCTCCTACACCCTATCTGTGTCCCTCATGGTTCTAAACACCTCTAGAAGGTCACCGCTCAGTCCCCAGCACCCTATCTGTGTCCCTCATGATTCTTCACTCCTCTCTATGGACACCCCTCAGTCTCCTACACCCTATCTGTGTCCCTCATGGTTCTACACACCTCTATAAGGTCACCCCTCAGTCTCCTACACCCTATCTGTGTCCCTCATAGTTCTTCACACCTCTATAAGGTCACCCCTCAGTCTCCTACACCCTATCTGTGTCCCTCATGGTTCTACACACCTCTATAAGGTCACCCCTCAGTCTCCTACACCCTATTTGTGTCCCTCATGGTTCTACACACCTCTTAAATTGACCCCTCAGTCTCCTACACCCTATCTGTGTCCCTCATGTTTCTACAGTCTCTATAAGGTCACCCCTCAGTCTCCTACACCCTATCTGTGTCCCTCATGGTTGTAGACACCTCTATAAGGTCACCCCTCAGTCTGCTACACCCTATGTGTGTCCTTCATGGTTCTACACACCTCTATAAGGTCACCCCTCAGTCTCCTACACCCTATCTGTGTCCCTTATGGTTCTACACACCTCTATAAGGTCATCCCTCAGTCCCCTACACCCTATCTCTGTCTCTCATTGTTCTACACACCTCTGAAAGTGACCCCTCACTCTCCTACACCCTATCTGTGTCCCTCATGGTTGTAGACACCTCTATAAGCTCACCCCTCAGTCTGCTTCACCCTATCTCTGTCCCTCATCGTTCTCCACACCTCTATTAAGGGTACCCGTCTGTCTCCTACACCCTATTTGTGTCCCTCATTGTTCTTCACACCTCTGTAAGGTCCCAAATAGTCCCCTACACCCTATCTGTTTCCCTCATGGTTCTACACACCTCTATAAGGTCACCCCTCAGTCTCCTACACCCTATCTGTGTCCCCCATGGTTCTACACACCTCTGTAAAGTCACCCCTCAGTCTCCTACACCCTATCTCTGTCCCTCATGTTTCTACAATCTCTATAAGGTCACCCCTCAGTCTCCTACACCCTATCTGTGTCCCTCAAGGTTGTAGACACCTCTATAAGTTCACCCCTCAGTCTCCTAAACCCTATCTGTGTCCTTCATGGTTCTACACACCTCTATAAGGTCACCCCTCAGTATCCTACACCCTATCTGTGTCCCTTATGGTTCTACACACCTCTATAAGGACATCCCTCAGTCTCCTACACCCTATCTGTGTCCCTTATGGTTCTACCCACCTGTATAAGGTCATCCCTCAGTCTCCTACACCCTATCTGTGTCCCTCATGGATCTACACACCTCTATAAGGTCACCCCTCAGTATCCTACACCCTATCTGTGTCCCTTATGGTCCTACACACCTCTATAAGGTCACCCCTCAGTCTCCTACACCCTATGTGTGTCCCTCATGGATCTACACACCTCTATAAGGTCACCCCTCAGTCTCCTACACCCTATCTCTGTCTCTCATTGTTCTACACACCTCTATAATTTCACCCCTCAGTCTCCTACACCCTATCTGTGTCCCTCATGGTTCTACACACCTCTATAAGGTCACCCCTCAGTCTCCTACACCCTATCTGTGTACCTCATGGTTGTAGACACCTCTATAAGGTCACCCCTCAGTCTGCTACACCTAATGTGTGTCCTTCATGGTTCTACACACCTCTATAAGGTCACCCCTCAGTCTCCTACACCCTATCTGTGTCCCTCATGGTTCTACACACCTCTATAAGGTCACCCCTCAGTCTCCTACACCCTATCTGTGTCCCTCATAGTTCTTCACGCCTCTATAAGGTCACCCCTCAGTCTCCTACACCCTATCTGTGTCCCTCATGGTTCTAAACACCTCTATAAGGTCACCCCTCAGTCTCCTACACCCTATTTGTGTCCCTCATGGTTCTACACACCTCTTAAATTGACCCCTCAGTCTCCTACACCCTATCTGTGTCCCTCATGTTTCTACAATCTCTATAAGGTCACCCCTCAGTCTCCTACACCCTATCTGTGTCCCTCATGGTTGTAGACACCTCTATAAGGTCACCCCTCAGTCTGCTACACCCTATGTGTGTCCTTCATGGTTCTACACACCTCTATAAGGTCACCCCTCAGTCTCCTACACCCTATCTGTGTCCCTTATGTTTCTACACACCTGTATAAGGTCATCCCTCAGTCCCCTACACCCTATCTCTGTCTCTCATTGTTCTACACACCTCTGAAAGTGACCCCTCACTCTCCTACACCCTATCTGTGTCCCTCATGGTTGTAGACACCTCTATAAGCTCACCCCTCAGTCTGCTTCACCCTATCTCTGTCCCTCATCGTTCTCCACACCTCTATTAAGGGTACCCGTCTGTCTCCTACACCCTATTTGTGTCCCTCATTGTTCTTCACACCTCTGTAAGGTCCCAAATAGTCCCCTAAACCCTAACTGTTTCCCTCATGGTTCTACACACCTCTATAAGGTCACCCCTCAGTCTCCTACACCCTATCTGTGTCCCCCATGGTTCTACACACCTCTGTAAAGTCACCCATCAGTCTCCTACACCCTATCTGTGTCCCTCATGTTTCTACAATCTCTATAAGGTCACCCCTCAGTCTCCTACACCCTATCTGTGTCCCTCAAGGTTGTAGACACCTCTATAAGGTCACCCCTCAGTCTCCTAAACCCTATCTGTGTCCTTCATGGTTCTACACACCTCTATAAGGTCACCCCTCAGTATCCTACACCCTATCTGTGTCCCTTATGGTTCTACACACCTCTATAAGGTCATCCCTCAGTCTCCTACACCCTATCTGTGTCCCTTATGGTTCTACCCACCTGTATAAGGTCATCCCTCAGTCTCCTACACCCTATCTGTGTCCCTCATGGATCTACACACCTCTATAAGGTAACCCCTCAGTATCCTACACCCTATCGGTGTCCCTTATGGTTCTACACACCTCTATAAGGTCATCCCTCAGTCTCCTACACCCTATCTGTGTCCCTCATGGATCTACACACCTCTATAAGGTCACCCCTCAGTCTCCTACACCCTATGTGTGTCCCTCATGGATTTACACACCTCTATAAGGTCACCCCTCAGTCTCCTACACCCTATCTCTGTCTCTCATTGTTCTACACACCTCTATAATTTCACCCCTCAGTCTCCTACACCCTATCTGTGTCCCTCATGGTTCTACACACCTCTATAAGGTCACCCCTCAGTCTCCTACACCCTATCTCTGTCTCTCATTGTTCTACACACCTCTATAATTTCACCCCTCAGTCCCCTACACCCTATCTGTGTCCCTCATGGATCTACACACCTCCATAAGGTCACCCATCAGTCTCCTACACCCTATATGTGTCCCTCATGGATCTACACACCTCTATAAGGTCACCGCTCAGTCTCCAACACCCAATCTGTGTCCCTCATGATTCTTCACTGCTCTGTATGGTCACCCCTCTGTCTCCTACACCCTATCTGTGTCCCTCATAGTTCTAAACACCTATATAAGGTCACCTCTCAGTCTCCTACACCCTATTTGTGTCCCTCATGTTTCTATCCATCTCTATAAAGTCACCCCTCAGTCTCCTATACCCTATCTGTGTCCCTCATGGTTCTACACACCTCTATAACGTCACCACTCAGTCTCCTACACCGTATCTGTGCCCCTCATGGTTGTACACACCTCTATAACGTCACCCCTCAGTCTCCTACACCCTATCTGTGTCCCTCATGGTTGTAGACAACTCTATAAGGTCACCCCTCAGTCTCCTACACCCTATCTGTGTCCCTCATGGTTCTACACACCTCCATAAGGTCACCCCTCAGTCTCCTACACCCTATATGTGTCCCTCATGGATCTACACACCTCTATAAGGTCACCCCTCAGTCTCCTACACCCTATCTGTGTCCCTCATGGTTCTAGACATCTATATAAGGTCACCGCTCAGTCTCCAACACCCAATCTGCGTCCCTCATGATTCTTCACTCCTCTGTATGGTCACCCCTCTGTCTCCTACACCCTATCTGAGTCCCTCATAGTTCTAAACACCTATATAAGGTCACCTCTCAGTCTCCTACACCCTATTTGTGTCCCTCATGGTTCTATCCATCTCTATAAGGTCACCCCTCAGTCTCCTACACCCTATCTGTGTCCCTCATGGTTCTACACACCTCTATAACGTCACCCGTCAGTCTCCTACACCGTATCTGTGCCCCTCGTGGTTGTACACAGCTCTATAACGTCACCCCTCAGTCTCCTACACCCTATCTGTGTCCCTCATGGTTCTTCACTCCTCTATAACGTCACCCCTCAGTCTCCTACACCCTATCTCTGTCTCTCATTGTTCTACACACCTCTATAATTTCACCCCTCAGTCTCCTACACCCTATCTGTGTCCCTCATGGTTCTACACACCTCTATAAGGTCACCCCTCAGTCTCCTACACCCTATCTCTGTCCCTCATGGTTCTACACAACTCTATAACGTCACCCCTCAGTCTCCTACACCGTATCTGTGCCCCTCGTGGTTGTACACACCTCTATAACGTCACCCCTCAGTCTCCTACACCCTATCTGTGTCCCTCATGGTTGTAGACACCTCTATAAGGTCACCGCTCAGTCTCCTACACCCTATCTGTGTCCCTCATGATTCTTCACTCCTCTGTATGGTAACCCCTCACTCTCCTACATCCTATCTGTGTCCCTCATGGTTCTTCACTCCTCTATAACGTCACCCCTCAGTCTCCTACACCCTATCTGTGTCCCTCATTGTTCTTCACACCTCTATAAGGTCACCCCTCAGTTTCCTACACCCTATCTGTGTCCCTCATGGTTCTACACACCTCTATAAAGTCACCCCTCAGTTTCCTACACCCGATCTGTGTCCCTCATGGTTCTACACACCTCTATAAGGTCACCCCTCAGTCTCCTACCCCCTATCTGTGTCCCTCATGGTACTTCACACCTCTATAAGGTCACCCCTCAGTCTCCTACACCCTATCTTTGTCCCTCATGGTTCTACACACCTCTATAAGGTCACACCTCAATCTCCTGCACCCTATCTGTGTCCCTCATGGTTCTTCACACCTCCATAAGGTCACCCCTCAGTCCCCTACACCCTATCTGTGTCCCTCATCGTTTTATACACCTCTATAAGGTCACCCCTCAGTCTCCTACACCCTATCTGTGTCCCTCATGGTTCTTCACACCTCTGTGAGGTCACTCCTTTGTTTCCTACACCCTATCTGTGTCCCCCATGGTTCTTCACACCTCTTTAAGGTCACCCCTCAGTCACCAACACCCTTTCTGTGTCCCTGATTGTTCTACACACCACTATAAGGTCACCCCTCAGTCTCCTACACCCTATCTGTGTCCCACATGGCTCTACACACCACTATAAGGTCACCCCTCAGTCTCCTACACCCTATCTGTCTCCCTGATGGTTCTAGACGCCTCTATAAGGTCACCCCTCAGTCTCCTACACCCTATCTGTGTCCCTCATAGTTCAACACACCTCTATAAGGTCACCCCTCAGTCTCCTACATCCTATCTGTGTCCCTCATGGTTCTACACACCTCTATAAGGTCACCCCTCAGTCTCCTACACCCTATCTGTGTCCCTCATGGTTCTACACACCTCTATAAGGTCACCCCTCAGTCTCCTACACCCTATCTGTGTCCCTCATAGTTCTACACACCTCTATAAGGTCACCGCTCAGTCTCCTACACCCTCTCTGTGTCCCTCATGTTTCTACACACCTCTATAAGGTCACCCCTCAGTCTCCTACACCCTATCTGTGTCCCTCATGGTTCTACACACCTCTATAAGGTCACCCCTCAGTCTCCTACACCCTATCTCTGTCTCTCATTGTTCTACACACCTCTATAATTTCACCCCTCAGTCCCCTACACCCTATCTGTGTCCCTCATGGATCTACACACCTCCATAAGGTCACCCATCAGTCTCCTACACCCTATATGTGTCCCTCATGGATCTACACACCTCTATAAGGTCACCGCTCAGTCTCCAACACCCAATCTGTGTCCCTCATGATTCTTCACTCCTCTGTATGGTCACCCCTCTGTCTCCTACACCCTATCTGTGTCCCTCATAGTTCTAAACACCTATATAAGGTCACCTCTCAGTCTCCTACACCCTATTTGTGTCCCTCATGTTTCTATCCATCTCTATAAAGTCACCCCTCAGTCTCCTATACCCTATCTGTGTCCCTCATGGTTCTACACACCTCTATAACGTCACCACTCAGTCTCCTACACCGTATCTGTGCCCCTCATGGTTGTACACACCTCTATAACGTCACCCCTCAGTCTCCTACACCCTATCTGTGTCCCTCATGGTTGTAGACACCTCTATAAGGTCACCCCTCAGTCTCCTACACCCTATCTGTGTCCCTCATGGTTCTACACACCTCCATAAGGTCACCCCTCAGTCTCCTACACCCTATATGTGTCCCTCATGGATCTACACACCTCTATAAGGTCACCCCTCAGTCTCCTACACCCTATCGGTGTCCCTCATGGTTCTGAACACCTCTATAAGTTCACCCCTCAGTCTCCTACACCCTATCTGTGTCCCTCATGGTTCTAGACATCTATATAAGGTCACCGCTCAGTCTCCAACACCCAATCTGCGTCCCTCATGATTCTTCACTCCTCTGTATGGTCACCCCTCTGTCTCCTACACCCTATCTGAGTCCCTCATAGTTCTAAACACCTATATAAGGTCACCTCTCAGTCTCCTACACCCTATCTGTGTCCCTCATGGATCTACACACCTCTATAAGGTCACCCCTCAGTCTCCTACACCCTATGTGTGTCCCTCATGGATTTACACACCTCTATAAGGTCACCCCTCAGTCTCCTACACCCTATCTCTGTCTCTCATTGTTCTACACACCTCTATAATTTCACCCCTCAGTCTCCTACACCCTATCTGTGTCCCTCATGGTTCTACACACCTCTATAAGGTCACCCCTCAGTCTCCTACACCCTATCTCTGTCTCTCATTGTTCTACACACCTCTATAATTTCACCCCTCAGTCCCCTACACCCTATCTGTGTCCCTCATGGATCTACACACCTCCATAAGGTCACCCATCAGTCTCCTACACCCTATATGTGTCCCTCATGGATCTACACACCTCTATAAGGTCACCGCTCAGTCTCCAACACCCAATCTGTGTCCCTCATGATTCTTCACTGCTCTGTATGGTCACCCCTCTGTCTCCTACACCCTATCTGTGTCCCTCATAGTTCTAAACACCTATATAAGGTCACCTCTCAGTCTCCTACACCCTATTTGTGTCCCTCATGTTTCTATCCATCTCTATAAAGTCACCCCTCAGTCTCCTATACCCTATCTGTGTCCCTCATGGTTCTACACACCTCTATAACGTCACCACTCAGTCTCCTACACCGTATCTGTGCCCCTCATGGTTGTACACACCTCTATAACGTCACCCCTCAGTCTCCTACACCCTATCTGTGTCCCTCATGGTTGTAGACAACTCTATAAGGTCACCCCTCAGTCTCCTACACCCTATCTGTGTCCCTCATGGTTCTACACACCTCCATAAGGTCACCCCTCAGTCTCCTACACCCTATATGTGTCCCTCATGGATCTACACACCTCTATAAGGTCACCCCTCAGTCTCCTACACCCTATCTGTGTCCCTCATGGTTCTAGACATCTATATAAGGTCACCGCTCAGTCTCCAACACCCAATCTGCGTCCCTCATGATTCTTCACTCCTCTGTATGGTCACCCCTCTGTCTCCTACACCCTATCTGAGTCCCTCATAGTTCTAAACACCTATATAAGGTCACCTCTCAGTCTCCTACACCCTATTTGTGTCCCTCATGGTTCTATCCATCTCTATAAGGTCACCCCTCAGTCTCCTACACCCTATCTGTGTCCCTCATGGTTCTACACACCTCTATAACGTCACCCGTCAGTCTCCTACACCGTATCTGTGCCCCTCGTGGTTGTACACAGCTCTATAACGTCACCCCTCAGTCTCCTACACCCTATCTGTGTCCCTCATGGTTCTTCACTCCTCTATAACGTCACCCCTCAGTCTCCTACACCCTATCTCTGTCTCTCATTGTTCTACACACCTCTATAATTTCACCCCTCAGTCTCCTACACCCTATCTGTGTCCCTCATGGTTCTACACACCTCTATAAGGTCACCCCTCAGTCTCCTACACCCTATCTCTGTCCCTCATGGTTCTACACAACTCTATAACGTCACCCCTCAGTCTCCTACACCGTATCTGTGCCCCTCGTGGTTGTACACACCTCTATAACGTCACCCCTCAGTCTCCTACACCCTATCTGTGTCCCTCATGGTTGTAGACACCTCTATAAGGTCACCGCTCAGTCTCCTACACCCTATCTGTGTCCCTCATGATTCTTCACTCCTCTGTATGGTAACCCCTCACTCTCCTACATCCTATCTGTGTCCCTCATGGTTCTTCACTCCTCTATAACGTCACCCCTCAGTCTCCTACACCCTATCTGTGTCCCTCATTGTTCTTCACACCTCTATAAGGTCACCCCTCAGTTTCCTACACCCTATCTGTGTCCCTCATGGTTCTACACACCTCTATAAAGTCACCCCTCAGTTTCCTACACCCGATCTGTGTCCCTCATGGTTCTACACACCTCTATAAGGTCACCCCTCAGTCTCCTACCCCCTATCTGTGTCCCTCATGGTACTTCACACCTCTATAAGGTCACCCCTCAGTCTCCTACACCCTATCTTTGTCCCTCATGGTTCTACACACCTCTATAAGGTCACACCTCAATCTCCTGCACCCTATCTGTGTCCCTCATGGTTCTTCACACCTCCATAAGGTCACCCCTCAGTCCCCTACACCCTATCTGTGTCCCTCATCGTTTTATACACCTCTATAAGGTCACCCCTCAGTCTCCTACACCCTATCTGTGTCCCTCATGGTTCTTCACACCTCTGTGAGGTCACTCCTTTGTTTCCTACACCCTATCTGTGTCCCCCATGGTTCTTCACACCTCTTTAAGGTCACCCCTCAGTCACCAACACCCTTTCTGTGTCCCTGATTGTTCTACACACCACTATAAGGTCACCCCTCAGTCTCCTACACCCTATCTGTGTCCCACATGGCTCTACACACCACTATAAGGTCACCCCTCAGTCTCCTACACCCTATCTGTCTCCCTGATGGTTCTAGACGCCTCTATAAGGTCACCCCTCAGTCTCCTACACCCTATCTGTGTCCCTCATAGTTCAACACACCTCTATAAGGTCACCCCTCAGTCTCCTACATCCTATCTGTGTCCCTCATGGTTCTACACACCTCTATAAGGTCACCCCTCAGTCTCCTACACCCTATCTGTGTCCCTCATGGTTCTACACACCTCTATAAGGTCACCCCTCAGTCTCCTACACCCTATCTGTGTCCCTCATAGTTCTACACACCTCTATAAGGTCACCGCTCAGTCTCCTACACCCTCTCTGTGTCCCTCATGTTTCTACACACCTCTATAAGGTCACCCCTCAGTCTCCTACACCCTATCTGTGTCCCTCATGGTTCTACACACCTCTATAAGGTCACCCCTCAGTCTCCTACACCCTATCTCTGTCTCTCATTGTTCTACACACCTCTATAATTTCACCCCTCAGTCCCCTACACCCTATCTGTGTCCCTCATGGATCTACACACCTCCATAAGGTCACCCATCAGTCTCCTACACCCTATATGTGTCCCTCATGGATCTACACACCTCTATAAGGTCACCGCTCAGTCTCCAACACCCAATCTGTGTCCCTCATGATTCTTCACTCCTCTGTATGGTCACCCCTCTGTCTCCTACACCCTATCTGTGTCCCTCATAGTTCTAAACACCTATATAAGGTCACCTCTCAGTCTCCTACACCCTATTTGTGTCCCTCATGTTTCTATCCATCTCTATAAAGTCACCCCTCAGTCTCCTATACCCTATCTGTGTCCCTCATGGTTCTACACACCTCTATAACGTCACCACTCAGTCTCCTACACCGTATCTGTGCCCCTCATGGTTGTACACACCTCTATAACGTCACCCCTCAGTCTCCTACACCCTATCTGTGTCCCTCATGGTTGTAGACACCTCTATAAGGTCACCCCTCAGTCTCCTACACCCTATCTGTGTCCCTCATGGTTCTACACACCTCCATAAGGTCACCCCTCAGTCTCCTACACCCTATATGTGTCCCTCATGGATCTACACACCTCTATAAGGTCACCCCTCAGTCTCCTACACCCTATCGGTGTCCCTCATGGTTCTGAACACCTCTATAAGTTCACCCCTCAGTCTCCTACACCCTATCTGTGTCCCTCATGGTTCTAGACATCTATATAAGGTCACCGCTCAGTCTCCAACACCCAATCTGCGTCCCTCATGATTCTTCACTCCTCTGTATGGTCACCCCTCTGTCTCCTACACCCTATCTGAGTCCCTCATAGTTCTAAACACCTATATAAGGTCACCTCTCAGTCTCCTACACCCTATTTGTGTCCCTCATGGTTCTATCCATCTCTATAAGGTCACCCCTCAGTCTCCTACACCCTATCTGTGTCCCTCATGGTTCTACACACCTCTATAACGTCACCCGTCAGTCTCCTACACCGTATCTGTGCCCCTCGTGGTTGTACACAGCTCTATAACGTCACCCCTCAGTCTCCTACACCCTATCTGTGTCCCTCATGGTTGTAGACACCTCTATAAGGTCACCGCTCAGTCTCCTACACCCTATCTGTGTCCCTCATGGTTCTTCACTCCTCTATAACGTCACCCCTCAGTCTCCTACACCCTATCTCTGTCTCTCATTGTTCTACACACCTCTATAATTTCACCCCTCAGTCTCCTACACCCTATCTGTGTCCCTCATGGTTCTACACACCTCTATAAGGTCACCCCTCAGTCTCCTACACCCTATCTCTGTCCCTCATGGTTCTACACAACTCTATAACGTCACCCCTCAGTCTCCTACACGGTATCTGTGCCCCTCGTGGTTGTACACACCTCTATAACGTCACCCCTCAGTCTCCTACACCCTATCTGTGTCCCTCATGGTTGTAGACACCTCTATAAGGTCACCGCTCAGTCTCCTACACCCTATCTGTGTCCCTCATGATTCTTCACTCCTCTGTATGGTAACCCCTCACTCTCCTACATCCTATCTGTGTCCCTCATGGTTCTTCACTCCTCTATAACGTCACCCCTCAGTCTCCTACACCCTATCTGTGTCCCTCATTGTTCTTCACACCTCTATAAGGTCACCCCTCATTTTCCTACACCCTATCTGTGTCCCTCATGGTTCTACACACCTCTATAAAGTCACCCCTCAGTTTCCTACACCCGATCTGTGTCCCTCATGGTTCTACACACCTCTATAAGGTCACCCCTCAGTCTCCTACCCCCTATCTGTGTCCCTCATGGTACTTCACACCTCTATAAGGTCACCCCTCAGTCTCCTACACCCTATCTTTGTCCCTCATGGTTCTACACACCTCTATAAGGTCACACCTCAATCTCCTGCACCCTATCTGTGTCCCTCATGGTTCTTCACACCTCCATAAGGTCACCCCTCAGTCCCCTACACCCTATCTGTGTCCCTCATCGTTTTATACACCTCTATAAGGTCACCCCTCAGTCTCCTACACCCTATCTGTGTCCCTCATGGTTCTTCACACCTCTGTGAGGTCACTCCTTTGTTTCCTACACCCTATCTGTGTCCCCCATGGTTCTTCACACCTCTTTAAGGTCACCCCTCAGTCACCAACACCCTTTCTGTGTCCCTGATTGTTCTACACACCACTATAAGGTCACCCCTCAGTCTCCTACACCCTATCTGTGTCCCACATGGCTCTACACACCACTATAAGGTCACCCCTCAGTCTCCTACACCCTATCTGTCTCCCTGATGGTTCTAGACGCCTCTATAAGGTCACCCCTCAGTCTCCTACACCCTATCTGTGTCCCTCATAGTTCAACACACCTCTATAAGGTCACCCCTCAGTCTCCTACATCCTATCTGTGTCCCTCATGGTTCTACACACCTCTATAAGGTCACCCCTCAGTCTCCTACACCCTATCTGTGTCCCTCATGGTTCTACACACCTCTATAAGGTCACCCCTCAGTCTCCTACACCCTATCTGTGTCCCTCATAGTTCTACACACCTCTATAAGGTCACCGCTCAGTCTCCTACACCCTCTCTGTGTCCCTCATGTTTCTACACACCTCTATAAGGTCACCCCTCAGTCTACTACACCCTATCTGTGTCCCTCATGTTTCTACACACCTCTATAGGTCACCCCTCAGTCTCCTACACCCTATCTGTGTCCCTCATGGTTCTACACACCTCTATAAGGTCACCCCTCAGTCTCCTACACCCTATCTGTGTCCCTCATAGTTCTACACACCTCTATAAGGTCACCGCTCAGTCTCCTACACCCTCTCTGTGTCCCTCATGTTTCTACACACCTCTATAAGGTCACCGCTCAGTCTCTTACACCCTATCTCTGTCTCTCATTGTACTACACACCTCTATAATTTCACCCCTCAGTCTCCTACACCCTATCTGTGTCCCTCATGGTTCTACACACCTCTATAAGGTCATCCCTCAGTCCCCTACACCCTATCTGTGTCCCTCATGGATCTACACACCTCCATAAGGTCACCCCTCAGTCTCCTACACCCTATATGTGTCCCTCATGGATCTACACACCTCTATGAGGTCACCCCTCAGTCTCCTACACCCTATCTGTGTCCCTCATAGTTCTAAACACCTATATAAGGTCACCTCTCAGTCTCCTACACCCTATTTGTGTCCCTCATGGTTCTATCCATCTCTATAAAGTCACCCCTCAGTCTCCTACACCCTATCTGTGTCCCTCATGGTTCTACACACCTCTATAACGTCACCACTCAGTCTCCTACACCGTATCTGTGCCCCTCATGGTTGTACACACCTCTATAACGTCACCCCTCAGTCTCCTACACCGTATCTGTGCCCCTCATGGTTGTACACACCTCTGTAAAGTCACCCCTCAGTCTCCTACACCCTATCTGTGTCCCTCATGTTTCTACAATCTCTATACGTTCACCCCTCAGTCTCCTACACCCTATCTGTGTCCCTCATGGTTCTAGACATCTATATAAGGTCACCGCTCAGTCTCCAACACCCAATCTGCGTCCCTCATGATTCTTCACTCCTCTGTATGGTCACCCCTCTGTCTCCTACACCCTATCTGAGTCCCTCATAGTTCTAAACACCTATATAAGGTCACCCCTCAGTCTCCTACACCCTATCTGTGTCCCTCATGGTTCTACACACCTCTATAACGTCACCCGTCAGTCTCCTACACCGTATCTGTGCCCCTCGTGGTTGTACACAGCTCTATAACGTCACCCCTCAGTCTCCTACACCCTATCTGTGTCCCTCATGGTTGTAGACACCTCTATAAGGTCACCGCTCAGTCTCCTACACCCTATCTGTGTCCCTCATGGTTCTTCACTCCTCTATAACGTCACCCCTCAGTCTCCTACACCCTATCTCTGTCTCTCATTGTTCTACACACCTCTATAATTTCACCCCTCAGTCTCCTACACCCTATCTGTGTCCCTCATGGTTCTACACACCTCTATAAGGTCACCCCTCAGTCTCCTACACCCTATCTCTGTCCCTCATGGTTCTACACAACTCTATAACGTCACCCCTCAGTCTCCTACACCGTATCTGTGCCCCTCGTGGTTGTACACACCTCTATAACGTCACCCCTCAGTCTCCTACACCCTATCTGTGTCCCTCATGGTTGTAGACACCTCTATAAGGTCACCGCTCAGTCTCCTACACCCTATCTGTGTCCCTCATGATTCTTCACTCCTCTGTATGGTAACCCCTCACTCTCCTACATCCTATCTGTGTCCCTCATGGTTCTTCACTCCTCTATAACGTCACCCCTCAGTCTCCTACACCCTATCTGTGTCCCTCATTGTTCTTCACACCTCTATAAGGTCACCCCTCAGTTTCCTACACCCTATCTGTGTCCCTCATGGTTCCACACACCTCTATAAAGTCACCCCTCAGTTTCCTACACCCGATCTGTGTCCCTCATGGTTCTACACACCTCTATAAGGTCACCCCTCAGTCTCCTACCCCCTATCTGTGTCCCTCATGGTACTTCACACCTCTATAAGGTCACCCCTCAGTCTCCTACACCCTATCTTTGTCCCTCATGGTTCTACACACCTCTATAAGGTCACACCTCAATCTCCTGCACCCTATCTGTGTCCCTCATGGTTCTTCACACCTCCATAAGGTCACCCCTCAGTCCCCTACACCCTATCTGTGTCCCTCATCGTTTTATACACCTCTATAAGGTCACCCCTCAGTCTCCTACACCCTATCTGTGTCCCTCATGGTTCTTCACACCTCTGTGAGGTCACTCCTTTGTTTCCTACACCCTATCTGTGTCCCCCATGGTTCTTCACACCTCTTTAAGGTCACCCCTCAGTCACCAACACCCTTTCTGTGTCCCTGATTGTTCTACACACCACTATAAGGTCACCCCTCAGTCTCCTACACCCTATCTGTGTCCCACATGGCTCTACACACCACTATAAGGTCACCCCTCAGTCTCCTACACCCTATCTGTCTCCCTGATGGTTCTAGACGCCTCTATAAGGTCACCCCTCAGTCTCCTACACCCTATCTGTGTCCCTCATAGTTCAACACACCTCTATAAGGTCACCCCTCAGTCTCCTACATCCTATCTGTGTCCCTCATGGTTCTACACACCTCTATAAGGTCACCCCTCAGTCTCCTACACCCTATCTGTGTCCCTCATGGTTCTACACACCTCTATAAGGTCACCCCTCAGTCTCCTACACCCTATCTGTGTCCCTCATAGTTCTACACACCTCTATAAGGTCACCGCTCAGTCTCCTACACCCTCTCTGTGTCCCTCATGTTTCTACACACCTCTATAAGGTCACCCCTCAGTCTACTACACCCTATCTGTGTCCCTCATGTTTCTACACACCTCTATAGGTCACCCCTCAGTCTCCTACACCCTATCTGTGTCCCTCATGGTTCTACACACCTCTATAAGGTCACCCCTCAGTCTCCTACACCCTATCTGTGTCCCTCATAGTTCTACACACCTCTATAAGGTCACCGCTCAGTCTCCTACACCCTCTCTGTGTCCCTCATGTTTCTACACACCTCTATAAGGTCACCGCTCAGTCTCTTACACCCTATCTCTGTCTCTCATTGTACTACACACCTCTATAATTTCACCCCTCAGTCTCCTACACCCTATCTGTGTCCCTCATGGTTCTACACACCTCTATAAGGTCATCCCTCAGTCCCCTACACCCTATCTGTGTCCCTCATGGATCTACACACCTCCATAAGGTCACCCCTCAGTCTCCTACACCCTATATGTGTCCCTCATGGATCTACACACCTCTATGAGGTCACCCCTCAGTCTCCTACACCCTATCTGTGTCCCTCATAGTTCTAAACACCTATATAAGGTCACCTCTCAGTCTCCTACACCCTATTTGTGTCCCTCATGGTTCTATCCATCTCTATAAAGTCACCCCTCAGTCTCCTACACCCTATCTGTGTCCCTCATGGTTCTACACACCTCTATAACGTCACCACTCAGTCTCCTACACCGTATCTGTGCCCCTCATGGTTGTACACACCTCTATAACGTCACCCCTCAGTCTCCTACACCGTATCTGTGCCCCTCATGGTTGTACACACCTCTGTAAAGTCACCCCTCAGTCTCCTACACCCTATCTGTGTCCCTCATGTTTCTACAATCTCTATACGTTCACCCCTCAGTCTCCTACACCCTATCTGTGTCCCTCATGGTTCTAGACATCTATATAAGGTCACCGCTCAGTCTCCAACACCCAATCTGCGTCCCTCATGATTCTTCACTCCTCTGTATGGTCACCCCTCTGTCTCCTACACCCTATCTGAGTCCCTCATAGTTCTAAACACCTATATAAGGTCACCTCTCAGTCTCCTACACCCTATTTGTGTCCCTCATGGTTCTATCCATCTCTATAAGGTCACCCCTCAGTCTCCTACACCCTATCTGTGTCCCTCATGGTTCTACACACCTCTATAACGTCACCCGTCAGTCTCCTACACCGTATCTGTGCCCCTCGTGGTTGTACACAGCTCTATAACGTCACCCCTCAGTCTCCTACACCCTATCTGTGTCCCTCATGGTTGTAGACACCTCTATAAGGTCACCGCTCAGTCTCCTACACCCTATCTGTGTCCCTCATGGTTCTTCACTCCTCTATAACGTCACCCCTCAGTCTCCTACACCCTATCTCTGTCTCTCATTGTTCTACACACCTCTATAATTTCACCCCTCAGTCTCCTACACCCTATCTGTGTCCCTCATGGTTCTACACACCTCTATAAGGTCACCCCTCAGTCTCCTACACCCTATCTCTGTCCCTCATGGTTCTACACAACTCTATAACGTCACCCCTCAGTCTCCTACACCGTATCTGTGCCCCTCGTGGTTGTACACACCTCTATAACGTCACCCCTCAGTCTCCTACACCCTATCTGTGTCCCTCATGGTTGTAGACACCTCTATAAGGTCACCGCTCAGTCTCCTACACCCTATCTGTGTCCCTCATGATTCTTCACTCCTCTGTATGGTAACCCCTCACTCTCCTACATCCTATCTGTGTCCCTCATGGTTCTTCACTCCTCTATAACGTCACCCCTCAGTCTCCTACACCCTATCTGTGTCCCTCATTGTTCTTCACACCTCTATAAGGTCACCCCTCAGTTTCCTACACCCTATCTGTGTCCCTCATGGTTCTACACACCTCTATAAAGTCACCCCTCAGTTTCCTACACCCGATCTGTGTCCCTCATGGTTCTACACACCTCTATAAGGTCACCCCTCAGTCTCCTACCCCCTATCTGTGTCCCTCATGGTACTTCACACCTCTATAAGGTCACCCCTCAGTCTCCTACACCCTATCTTTGTCCCTCATGGTTCTACACACCTCTATAAGGTCACACCTCAATCTCCTGCACCCTATCTGTGTCCCTCATGGTTCTTCACACCTCCATAAGGTCACCCCTCAGTCCCCTACACCCTATCTGTGTCCCTCATCGTTTTATACACCTCTATAAGGTCACCCCTCAGTCTCCTACACCCTATCTGTGTCCCTCATGGTTCTTCACACCTCTGTGAGGTCACTCCTTTGTTTCCTACACCCTATCTGTGTCCCCCATGGTTCTTCACACCTCTTTAAGGTCACCCCTCAGTCACCAACACCCTTTCTGTGTCCCTGATTGTTCTACACACCACTATAAGGTCACCCCTCAGTCTCCTACACCCTATCTGTGTCCCACATGGCTCTACACACCACTATAAGGTCACCCCTCAGTCTCCTACACCCTATCTGTCTCCCTGATGGTTCTAGACGCCTCTATAAGGTCACCCCTCAGTCTCCTACACCCTATCTGTGTCCCTCATAGTTCAACACACCTCTATAAGGTCACCCCTCAGTCTCCTACATCCTATCTGTGTCCCTCATGGTTCTACACACCTCTATAAGGTCACCCCTCAGTCTCCTACACCCTATCTGTGTCCCTCATGGTTCTACACACCTCTATAAGGTCACCCCTCAGTCTCCTACACCCTATCTGTGTCCCTCATAGTTCTACACACCTCTATAAGGTCACCGCTCAGTCTCCTACACCCTCTCTGTGTCCCTCATGTTTCTACACACCTCTATAAGGTCACCCCTCAGTCTACTACACCCTATCTGTGTCCCTCATGTTTCTACACACCTCTATAGGTCACCCCTCAGTCTCCTACACCCTATCTGTGTCCCTCATGGTTCTACACACCTCCATAAGGTCACCCCTCAGTCTCCTACACCCTATCTGTGTCCCTCATGGTTCTACACACCTCTATAAGGTCACCCCTCAGTCTCCTACACCCTATCTGTGTCCCTCATGGTTCTACACACCTCTATAAGGTCACCCCTCAGTCTCCTACACCCTATCTGTGTCCCTCATAGTTCTACACACCTCTATAAGGTCACCGCTCAGTCTCCTACACCCTCTCTGTGTCCCTCATGTTTCTACACACCTCTATAAGGTCACCCCTCAGTCTACTACACCCTATCTGTGTCCCTCATGTTTCTACACACCTCTATAGGTCACCCCTCAGTCTCCTACACCCTATCTGTGTCCCTCATGGTTCTACACACCTCCATAAGGTCACCCCTCAGTCTCCTACACCCTATCTGTGTCCCTCATAGTTCTAAACACCTATATAAGGTCACCTCTCAGTCTCCTACACCCTATTTGTGTCCCTCATGGTTCTATCCATCTCTATAAAGTCACCCCTCAGTCTCCTACACCCTATCTGTGTCCCTCATGGTTCTACACACCTCTATAACGTCACCACTCAGTCTCCTACACCGTATCTGTGCCCCTCATGGTTGTACACACCTCTATAACGTCACCCCTCAGTCTCCTACACCGTATCTGTGCCCCTCATGGTTGTACACACCTCTGTAAAGTCACCCCTCAGTCTCCTACACCCTATCTGTGTCCCTCATGTTTCTACAATCTCTATAAGTTCACCCCTCAGTCTCCTACACCCTATCTGTGTCCCTCATGGTTCTAGACATCTATATAAGGTCACCGCTCAGTCTCCAACACCCAATCTGCGTCCCTCATGATTCTTCACTCCTCTGTATGGTCACCCCTCTGTCTCCTACACCCTATCTGAGTCCCTCATAGTTCTAAACACCTATATAAGGTCACCTCTCAGTCTCCTACACCCTATTTGTGTCCCTCATGGTTCTATCCATCTCTATAAGGTCACCCCTCAGTCTCCTACACCCTATCTGTGTCCCTCATGGTTCTACACACCTCTATAACGTCACCCGTCAGTCTCCTACACCGTATCTGTGCCCCTCGTGGTTGTACACAGCTCTATAACGTCACCCATCAGTCTCCTACACCCTATCTGTGTCCCTCATGGTTGTAGACACCTCTATAAGGTCACCGCTCAGTCTCCTACACCCTATCTGTGTCCCTCATGGTTCTTCACTCCTCTATAACGTCACCCCTCAGTCTCCTACACCCTATCTCTGTCTCTCATTGTTCTACACACCTCTATAATTTCACCCCTCAGTCTCCTACACCCTATCTGTGTCCCTCATGGTTCTACACACCTCTATAAGGTCACCCCTCAGTCTCCTACACCCTATCTCTGTCCCTCATGGTTCTACACAACTCTATAACGTCACCCCTCAGTCTCCTACACCGTATCTGTGCCCCTCGTGGTTGTACACACCTCTATAACGTCACCCCTCAGTCTCCTACACCCTATCTGTGTCCCTCATGGTTGTAGACACCTCTATAAGGTCACCGCTCAGTCTCCTACACCCTATCTGTGTCCCTCATGATTCTTCACTCCTCTGTATGGTAACCCCTCACTCTCCTACATCCTATCTGTGTCCCTCATGGTTCTTCACTCCTCTATAACGTCACCCCTCAGTCTCCTACACCCTATCTGTGTCCCTCATTGTTCTTCACACCTCTATAAGGTCACCCCTCAGTTTCCTACACCCTATCTGTGTCCCTCATGGTTCTACACACCTCTATAAAGTCACCCCTCAGTTTCCTACACCCGATCTGTGTCCCTCATGGTTCTACACACCTCTATAAGGTCACCCCTCAGTCTCCTACCCCCTATCTGTGTCCCTCATGGTACTTCACACCTCTATAAGGTCACCCCTCAGTCTCCTACACCCTATCTTTGTCCCTCATGGTTCTACACACCTCTATAAGGTCACACCTCAATCTCCTGCACCCTATCTGTGTCCCTCATGGTTCTTCACACCTCCATAAGGTCACCCCTCAGTCCCCTACACCCTATCTGTGTCCCTCATCGTTTTATACACCTCTATAAGGTCACCCCTCAGTCTCCTACACCCTATCTGTGTCCCTCATGGTTCTTCACACCTCTGTGAGGTCACTCCTTTGTTTCCTACACCCTATCTGTGTCCCCCATGGTTCTTCACACCTCTTTAAGGTCACCCCTCAGTCACCAACACCCTTTCTGTGTCCCTGATTGTTCTACACACCACTATAAGGTCACCCCTCAGTCTCCTACACCCTATCTGTGTCCCACATGGCTCTACACACCACTATAAGGTCACCCCTCAGTCTCCTACACCCTATCTGTCTCCTTGATGGTTCTAGACGCCTCTATAAGGTCACCCCTCAGTCTCCTACACCCTATCTGTGTCCCTCATAGTTCAACACACCTCTATAAGGTCACCCCTCAGTCTCCTAAATCCTATCTGTGTCCCTCATGGTTCTACACACCTCTATAAGGTCACCCCTCAGTCTCCTACACCCTATCTGTGTCCCTCATGGTTCTACACACCTCTATAAGGTCACCCCTCAGTCTCCTACACCCTATCTGTGTCCCTCATAGTTCTACACACCTCTATAAGGTCACCGCTCAGTCTCCTACACCCTCTCTGTGTCCCTCATGTTTCTACACACCTCTATAAGGTCACCCCTCAGTCTACTACACCCTATCTGTGTCCCTCATGTTTCTACACACCTCTATAGGTCACCCCTCAGTCTCCTACACCCTATCTGTGTCCCTCATGGTTCTACACACCTCTATAAGGTCACCCCTCAGTCTCCTACACCCTATCTGTGTCCCTCATAGTTCTACACACCTCTATAAGGTCACCGCTCAGTCTCCTACACCCTCTCTGTGTCCCTCATGTTTCTACACACCTCTATAAGGTCACCGCTCAGTCTCTTACACCCTATCTCTGTCTCTCATTGTACTACACACCTCTATAATTTCACCCCTCAGTCTCCTACACCCTATCTGTGTCCCTCATGGTTCTACACACCTCTATAAGGTCATCCCTCAGTCCCCTACACCCTATCTGTGTCCCTCATGGATCTACACACCTCCATAAGGTCACCCCTCAGTCTCCTACACCCTATATGTGTCCCTCATGGATCTACACACCTCTATAAGGTCACCCCTCAGTCTCCTACACCCTATCTGTGTCCCTCATAGTTCTAAACACCTATATAAGGTCACCTCTCAGTCTCCTACACCCTATTTGTGTCCCTCATGGTTCTATCCATCTCTATAAAGTCACCCCTCAGTCTCCTACACCCTATCTGTGTCCCTCATGGTTCTACACACCTCTATAACGTCACCACTCAGTCTCCTACACCGTATCTGTGCCCCTCATGGTTGTACACACCTCTATAACGTCACCCCTCAGTCTCCTACACCGTATCTGTGCCCCTCATGGTTGTACACACCTCTGTAAAGTCACCCCTCAGTCTCCTACACCCTATCTGTGTCCCTCATGTTTCTACAATCTCTATAAGGTCACCCCTCAGTCTCCTACACCCTATCTGTGTCCCTCAAGGTTGTAGACGCCTCTATAAGGTCACCCCTCAGTCTCCTAAACCCTATCTGTGTCCTTCATGGTTCTACACACCTCTATAAGGTCACCCCTCAGTATCCTACACCCTATCTGTGTCTCTTATGGTTCTACACACATCTATAAGGTCATCCCTCAGTCTCCTACAACCTATCTGTGTCCCTCATGGATCTACACACCTCTATAAGGTCACCCCTCAGTATCCTACACCCTATCTGTGTCCCTTATGGTTCTACACACCTCTATAAGGTCATCCCTCAGTCTCCTACACCCTATCTGTGTCCCTCATGGATCTACACACCTCTATAAGGTCACCCCTCAGTCTCCTACACCCTATGTGTGTCCCTCATGGATCTACACACCTCTATAAGGTCACCCCTCAGTCTCCTACACCCTATCTCTGTCTCTCATTGTTCTACACACCTCTATAATTTCACCCCTCAGTCTCCTACACCCTATTTGTGTCCCTCATGGTTCTATCCATCTCTATAAGGTCACCGCTCAGTCTCCAACACCCAATCTGTGTCCCTCATGATTCTTCACTCCTCTGTATGGTCACCCCTCTGTCTCCTACACCCTATCTGTGTCCCTCATAGTTCTAAACACCTATATAAGGTCACCTCTCAGTCTCCTACACCCTATTTGTGTCCCTCATGGTTCTATCCATCTCTATAAGGTCACCCCTCAGTCTCCTACACCCTATCTGTGTCCCTCATGGTTCTACACACCTCTATAACGTCACCCCTCAGTCTCCTACTCCGTATCTGTGCCCCTCATGGTTGTACACACCTCTATAACGTCACCCCTCAGTCTCCTACACCCTATCTGTTTCCCTCATGGATCTACACACCTATATAAGGTCACCCCTCAGTCTCCTACACCCTATCTGTGTCCCTCATGGTTCTACACAACTCTATATGGTCACCCCTCAGTCTCCTACACCCTATCTGTGTCCCTCATTGTTCTAAACACCTCTAGAAGGTCACCCCTCAGTCTCCTACACCCTATCTGTGTCCCTCATAGTTCTTCACACCTCTATAAGGTCACCCCTCAGTCTCCTACACCCTATCTGTGTCCCTCATGGTTCTACACACCTCTATAAGGTCACCCCTCAGTCTCCTACACCCTACTTGTGTCCCTCATGGTTCTACACACCTCTTAAATTGACCCCTCAGTCTCCTACACCCTATCTGTGTCCCTCATGTTTCTACAATCTCTATAAGGTCACCCCTCAGTCTCCTACTCCCTATCTGTGTCCCTCATGGTTGTAGACACCTCTATAAGGTCACCCCTCAGTCTGCTACACCCTATGTGTGTCCTTCATGCTTCTACACACCTCTATAAGGTCACCCCTCAGTCTCCTACACCCTATCTGTGTCCCTCATGGTTCTACACACCTCTATAAGGTCATCCCTCAGTCCCCTACACCCTATCTCTGTCTCTCATTGTTCTACACACCTCTGAAAGTGACCCCTCACTCTCCTACACCCTATCTGTGTCCCTCATGGTTGTAGACACCTCTATAAGCTCACCCCTCAGTCTGCTTCACCCTATCTCTGTCCCTCATCGTTCTCCACACCTCTATTAAGGGTACCCGTCTGTCTCCTACACCCTATTTGTGTCCCTCATTGTTCTTCACACCTCTGTAAGGTCCCAAATAGTCCCCTACAACCTATCTGTTTCCCACATGGTTCTACACACCTCTATAAGGTCACCCCTCAGTCTCCTACACCCTATCTGTGTCCCCCATGGTTCTACACAGCTCTGTAAAGTCACCCCTCAGTCTGCTACACCCTATCTGTGTCCCTCATGTTTCTACAATCTCTATACGGTCAACCCTCAGTCTCCTACACCCTATCTGTGTCCCTCAAGGTTGTAGACACCTCTATAAGGTCACCCCTCAGTCTCCTAAACCCTATCTGTGTCCTTCATGGTTCTACACACCTCTATAAGGTCACCCCTCAGTATCCTACACCCTATCTGTGTCCCTTATGGTTCTACACACCTCTATAAGGTCATCCCTCAGTCTCCTACACCCTATCTGTGTCCCTTATGGTTCTACCCACCTCTATAAGGTCATCCCTCAGTCTCCTACACCCTATCTGTGTCCCTCATGGATCTACACACCTCTATAAGGTCACCCCTCAGTCTCCTACACCCTATCTGTGTCCCTTATGGTTCAACACACCTCTATAAGGTCATCCCTCAGTCTCCTACACCCTATCTGTGTCCCTCATGGTTCTAGACATCTCTATAATGTCACCCCTCAGTCTCCTACACCCTATCTGTGTCCCTCATGGATCTACACACCTCTATAAGGTCACCCCTCAGTCTCCTACACCCTATGTGTGTCCCTCATGGATCTACACACCTCTATAAGGTCACCCCTCAGTCTCCTACACCCTATATGTGTCCCTCATGAATCTACACACCTCTATAAGGTCACCCCTCAGTCTCCTACACCCTATATGTGTCCCTCATGAATCTACACACCTCTATAAGGTCACCCCTCAGTCTCCTACACCCTATCGGTGTCCCTCATGGTTCTAGACATCACTATAAGGTCACCGCTCAGTCTCCAACACCCAATCTGTGTCCCTCATGATTCTTCACTCCTCTGTATGGGCACCCCTCTGTCTCCTACACCCTATCTGTGTCCCTCATAGTTCTAAACACCTATATAAGGTCACCTCTCAGTCTCCTACACCCTATTTGTGTCCCTCATGGTTCTATCCATCTCTATAAGGTCACCCCTCAGCTTCCTACACCCTATCTGTGTCCCTCATGGTTCTACACACCTCTATAACGTCACCCCTCAGTCTCCTACACCGTATCTGTGCCCCTCATGGTTGTACACATCTCTGTAAAGTCACCCCTCAGTCTCCTACACCCTATCTGTGTCCCTCATGTTTCTACAATCTCTATAAGGTCACCCCTCAGTCTCCTACACCCTATCTGTGTCCCTCAAGGTTGTAGACACCTCTATAAGGTCACCCCTCAGTCTCCTAAACCCTATGTGTGTCCTTCATGGTTCTACACACCTCTATAAGGTCATCCCTCAGTCCCCTACACCCTATCTGTGTCCCTCATGGATCTACACACCTATATAAGGACACCCCTCAGTCTCCTACACCCTATCTGTGTCCCTCATGGTTCTACACAACTCTATATGGTCACCCCTCAGTCTCCTACACCCTATCTGTGTCCCTCATTGTTCTAAACACCTCTAGAAGGTCACCGCTCAGTCCCCAACACCCTATCTGTGTCCCTCATGATTCTTCACTCCTCTCTATGGACACCCCTCAGTCTCCTACACCCTATCTGTGTCCCTCATGGTTCTACACACCTCTATAAGGTCACCCCTCAGTCTCCTACACCCTATCTGTGTCCCTCATAGTTCTTCACACCTCTATAAGGTCACCCCTCAGTCTCCTACACCCTATCTGTGTCCCTCATGGTTCTACACACCTCTATAAGGTCACCCCTCAGTCTCCTACACCCTATTTGTGTCCCTCATGGTTCTACACACCTCTTAAATTGACCCCTCAGTCTCCTACACCCTATCTGTGTCCCTCATGTTTCTACAATCTCTATAAGGTCACCCCTCAGTCTCCTACACCCTATCTGTGTCCCTCATGGTTGTAGACACCTCTATAAGGTCACCCCTCAGTCTGCTACACCCTATGTGTGTCCTTCATGGTTCTACACACCTCTATAAGGTCACCCCTCAGTCTCCTACACCCTATCTGTGTCCCTTATGGTTCTACACACCTCTATAAGGTCACCGCTCAGTCTCCTACACCCTATCTCTGTCTCTCATTGTTCTACACACCTCTGAAAGTGACCCCTCACTCTCCTACACCCTATCTGTGTCCCTCATTGTTGTAGACACCTCTATAAGCTCACCCCTCAGTCTGCTTCACCCTATCTCTGTCCCTCATCGTTTTGCACAACTCTATATGGGTACCACTGAGCCTCCTACACCCTATCTGTGTCCCTCATTGTTCTTCACACCTCTATAAGGTCACCCCTCAGTCTCCTCCACCCTATCTGTGTCCCTCATGGTTCTACACACCTCTATAAGGTCACCCCTCAGTCTCCTACACCCTATTTGTGTCCCTCTTGGTTCTACACACCTCTTAAAGTGACCCCTCAGTCTCCTACACCCTATCTGTGTCCCTCATGGTTGTAGACACCTCTGTAAGCTCACCCCTCAGTCTTCTTCACCCTATGTCTGTCCCTCATCGTTATGCACAGCTCTATTAAGGGTACCCCTCAGCCTCCTACACCCTATCTGTGTCCCTCATGGTTCTTCAGACCTCTATAAGGTCACCCCTCAGTCTCCTACACCCTATCTGTGTCCCTCAAGGTTGTAGACACCTCTATAAGGTCACCCCTCAGTCTCCTAAACCCTATGTGTGTCCTTCATGGTTCTACACACCTCTATAAGGTCATCCCTCAGTCCCCTACACCCTATCTGTGTCCCTCATGGATCTACACACCTATATAAGGTCACCCCTCAGTCTCCTACACCCTATCTGTGTCCCTCATGGTTGTAGACACCTATATAAGGTCACCCCTCAGTCTGCTACACCCTATGTGTGTCCTTCATGGTTCTACACACCCCTATAAGGTCACCCCTCAGTCTCCTACACCCTATCTGTGTCCCTCATGGTTCTACACACATCTATAAGGTCATCCCTCAGTCCCCTACACCCTATCTCTGTCTCCCATTGTTCTACACACCTCTGAAAGTGTCCCCTCACTCTCCTACACCCTATCTGTGTCCCTCATGGTTGTAGACACCTCTATAATTTCACCCCTCAGTCTCCTCCAACCTATCTGTGTCCCTCATGGTTCTACACACCTCTATAAGGTCACCCCTCAGTCTCCTACACCCTATTTGTGTCCCTCATGGTTCTACACACCTCTTAAAGTGACCCCTCAGTCTCCTACACCCTATCTGTGTCCCTCATGGTTGTAGACACCTCTATAAGCTCACCCCTCAGTCTGCTTCACCCTATCTCTGTCCCTCATCGTTCTCCACACCTCTATTAAGGGTACCCGTCTGTCTCCTACACCCTATTTGTGTCCCTCATTGTTCTTCACACCTCTGTAAGGTCCCAAATAGTCCCCTACACCCTATCTGTTTCCCTCATGGTTCTACACACCTCTATAAGGTCACCCCTCAGTCTCCTACACCCTATCTGTGTCCCTCATGTTTCTACAATCTCTATAAGGTCACCCCTCAGTCTCCTACACCCTATCTGTGTCCCTCAAGGTTGTAGACACCTCTATAAGGTCACCCCTCAGTCTCCTAAACCCTATCTGTGTCTTTCATGGTTCTACACACCTCTATAAGGTGACCCCTCAGTATCCTACACCCTATCTGTGTCCCTTATAGTTCTACACACCTCTATAAGGTCATCCCTCAGTCTCCTACACCCTATCTGTGTCCCTTATGGTTCTACCCACCTCTATAAGGTCATCCCTCAGTCTCCTACACCCTATCTGTGTCCCTCATGGATCTACACACCTCTATAAGGTCACCCCTCAGTATCCTACACCCTATCTGTGTCCCTTATGGTTCTACACACCTCTATAAGGTCATCCCTCAGTCTCCTACACCCTATCTGTGTCCCTCATGGATCTACACACCTCTATAAGGTCACCCCTCAGTCTCCTACACCCTATGTGTGTCCCTCATGGATCTACACACCTCTATAAGGTCACCCCTCAGTCTCCTACACCCTATCTGTGTCCCTCATGGTTGTAGACACCTCTATAAGGTCACCGCTCAGTCTCCTACACCCTATCTGTGTCCCTCCTGATTCTTCACTCCTCTGTATGGTAACCCCTCACTCTCCTACATCCTATCTGTGTCCCTCATGGTTCTACACACCTCTATAACGTCACCCCTCAGTCTCCTACACCCTATCTCTGTCCCTCATCGTTTTGCACAACTCTATATGGGTACCCCTGAGACTCCTACACCCTATCTGTGTCCCTCATTGTTCTTCACACCTCTATAAGGTCACCCCTCAGTCTCCTCCACCCTATCTGTGTCCCTCATGGTTCTACACACCTCTATAAAGTCACACCTTAGTCTCCTACACCCTATCTGTGTCCCTCATGGTTGTAGACACCTCTATAAGCTCACCCCTCAGTCTGCTTCACCCTATCTCTGTCCCTCATCGTTCTCCACACCTCTATTAAGGGTACCCGTCTGTCTCCTACACCCTATTTGTGTCCCTCATTGTTCTTCACACCTCTGTAAGGTCCCAAATAGTCCCCTACACCCTATCTGTTTCCCTCATGGTTCTACAAACCTCTATAAGGTCACCCCTCAGTCTCCTACACCCTATCTGTGTCCCCCATGGTTCTACACACCTCTGTAAAGTCACCCCTCAGTCTCCTACACCCTATCTGTGTCCCTCATGTTTCTACAATCTCTATAAGGTCACCCCTCAGTCTCCTACACCCTATCTGTGTCCCTCATGTTTCTACAATCTCTATAAGGTCACCCCTCAGTCTCCTACACCCTATCTGTGTCCCTCAAGGTTGTAGACACCTCTATAAGGTCACCCCTCAGACTCCTAAAACCTATCTGTGTCCTTCATGGTTCTACACACCTCTATAAGGTGACCCCTCAGTCTCCTACACCGTATCTGTGTCCCTCATTGTTCTTTACACCTCTATAAGGTCACCCCTCATCTCCTCCACCCTATCTGTGTCCCTCATGGTTCTACACACCTCTATAAAGTCACCCCTTAGTCTCCTACACCCTATCTGTGTCCCTCATGGTTCTACACACCTCTATAAGGTCACCCCTCAGTCTCCTACACCCTATTTGTGTCCCTCATGGTTCTACACACCTCTTAAAGTGACCCCTCAGTCTCCTACACCCTATCTGTGTCCCTCATGGTTGTAGACACCTCTATAAGCTCACCCCTCAGTCTGCTTCACCCTTTCTCTGTCCCTCATCGTTCTCCACACCTCTATTAAGGGTACCCGTCTGTCTCCTACACCCTATTTGTGTCCCTCATTGTTCTTCACACCTCTGTAAGGTCCCAAATAGTCCCCTACACCCTAACTGTTTCCCTCATGGTTCTACACACCTCTATAAGGTCACCCCTCAGTCTCCTACACCCTATCTGTGTCCCCCATGGTTCTACACACCTCTGTAAAGTCACCCATCAGTCTCCTACACCCTATCTGTGTCCCTCATGTTTCTACAATCTCTATAAGGTCACCCCTCAGTCTCCTACACCCTATCTGTGTCCCTCAAGGTTGTAGACAACTCTATAAGGTCACCCCTCAGTCTCCTAAACCCTATTTGTGTCCTTCATGGTTCTACACACCTCTATAAGGTCACCCCTCAGTATCCTACACCCTATCTGTGTCCCTTATGGTTCTACACACCTCTATAAGGTCATCCCTCAGTCTCCTACACCCTATCTGTGTCCCTTATGGTTCTACCCACCTGTATAAGGTCATCCCTCAGTCTCCTACACCCTATCTGTGTCCCTCATGGATCTACACACCTCTATAAGGTCACCCCTCAGTATCCTACACCCTATCTGTGTCCCTTATGGTTCTACACACCTCTATAAGGTCATCCCTCAGTCTCCTACACCCTATCTGTGTCCCTCATGGATCTACACACCTCTATAAGGTCACCCCTCAGTCTGCTACACCCTATGTGTGTCCCTCATGGATCTACACACCTCTATAAGGTCACCCCTCAGTCTCCTACACCCTATCTCTGTCTCTCATCGTTCTCCACACCTCTATTAAGGGTACCCGTCTGTCTCCTACACCCTATTTGTGTCCCTCATTGTTCTTCACACCTCTGTAAGGTCCCAAATAGTCCCCTACACCCTATCTGTTTCCCTCATGGTTCTACACACATCTATAAGGTCACCCCTCAGTCTCCTACACCCTATCTGTGTCCCCCATGGTTCTACACACCTCTGTAAAGTCACCCCTCAGTCTCCTACACCCTATCTGTGTCCCTCATGTTTCTACAATCTCTATAAGGTCACCCCTCAGTCTCCTACACCCTATCTGTGTCCCTCATGTTTCTACAATCTCTATAAGGTCACCCCTCAGTCTCCTACACCCTATCTGTGTCCCTCAAGGTTGTAGACACCTCTATAAGGTCACCCCTCAGTCTCCTACACCCTATCTGTGTCCCTCATGTTTCTACAATCTCTATAAGGTCACCCCTCAGTCTCCTAAACCCTATCTGTGTCCTTCATGGTTCTACAAACCTCTATAAGGTGACCCCTCAGTATCCTACACCCTATCTGTGTCCCTTATGGTTCTACACACCTCTATAAGGTCATCCCTCAGTCTCCTACACCCTATCTGTGTCCCTTATGGTTCTACCCACCTCTATAAGGTCATCCCTCAGTCTCCTACACCCTATCTGTGTCCCTCATGGATCTACACACCTCTATAAGGTCACTCCTCAGTATCCTACACCCTATCTGTGTCCCTTATGGTTCTACACACCTCTATAAGGTCATCCCTCAGTCTCCTACACCCTATCTGTGTCCCTCGTGGATCTAGACACCTCTATAAGGTCACCCCTCAGTCTCCTACACCCTATGTGTGTCCCTCATGGATCTACACACCTCTATAAGGTCACCCCTCAGTCTCCTACACCCTATCTGTGTCCCTCATGGTTGTAGACACCTCTATAAGGTCACCGCTCAGTCTCCTACACCCTATCTGTGTCCCTCATGATTCTTCACTCCTCTGTATGGTAACCCCTCACTCTCCTACATCCTATCTGTGTCCCTCAAGGCTGTAGACACCTCTATAAGGTCACCCCTCAGTCTCCTAAACCCTATCTGTGTCCTTCATGGTTCTACACACCTCTATAAGGTGACCCCTCAGTATCCTACACCCTATCTGTGTCCCTTATGGTTCTACACACCTCTATAAGGTCATCCCTCAGTCTCCTACACCCTATCTGTGTCCCTTATGGTTCTACCCACCTCTATAAGGTCATCCCTCAGTCTCCTACACCGTATCTGTGTCCCTCATTGTTCTTCACACCTCTATAAGGTCACCCCTCAGTCTCCTCCACCCTATCTGTGTCCCTCATGGTTCTACACACCTCTATAAAGTCACCCCTTAGTCTCCTACACCCTATCTGTGTCCCTCATGGTTCTACACACCTCTATAAGGTCACCCCTCAGTCTCCTACACCCTATTTGTGTCCCTCATGGTTCTACACACCTCTTAAAGTGACCCCTCAGTCTCCTACACCCTATCTGTGTCCCTCATGGTTGTAGACACCTCTATAAGCTCACCCCTCAGTCTGCTTCACCCTTTCTCTGTCCCTCATCGTTCTCCACACCTCTATTAAGGGTACCCGTCTGTCTCCTACACCCTATTTGTGTCCCTCATTGTTCTTCACACCTCTGTAAGGTCCCAAATACTCCCCTACACTCTATCTGTTTCCCTCATGGTTCTACACACCTCTATAAGGTCACCCCTCAGTCTCCTACACCCTATCTGTGTCCCCCATGGTTCTACACACCTCTGTAAAGTCACCCCTCAGTCTCCTACACCCTATCTGTGTCCCTCATGTTTCTACAATCTCTATAAGGTCTCCCCTCAGTCTCCTACACCCTATCTGTGTCCCTCATGTTTCTACAATCTCTATAAGGTCACCCCTCAGTCTCCTACACCCTATCTGTGTCCCTCAAGGTTGTAGACACCTCTATAAGGTCACCCCTCAGTCTCCTAAAATCCTATCTGTGTCCTTCATGGTTCTACACACCTCTATAAGGTGACCCCTCAGTATCCTACACCCTATCTGTGTCCCTTATGGTTCTACACACCTCTATAAGGTCATCCCTCAGTCTCCTACACCCTATCTGTGTCCCTCATGGATCTACACACCTCTATAAGGTCACCCCTCAGTATCCTACACCCTATCTGGGTCCCTTATGGTTCTACACACCTCTATAAGGTCATCCCTCAGTCTCCTACACCCTATCTGTGTCCCTCATGGATCTACACACCTCTATAAGGTCACCCCTCAGTCTCCTACACCCTATCTGTGTCCCTCATGGTTCTACACACCTCTATAACGTCACCCCTCAGTCTCCTACACCCTATCTCTGTCCCTCATCGTTTTGCACAACTCTATATGGGTACCGCTGAGCCTCCTACACCCTATCTGTGTCCCTCATTGTTCTTCACACCTCTATAAGGTCACCCCTCAGTCTCCTCCACCCTATCTGAGTCCCTCATGGTTCTACACACCTCTATAAGGTCACCCCTCAGTCTCCTACACCCTATCTGTGTCCCTCATGGTTCTACACACCTCTTAAAGTGACCCCTCAGTCTCCTACACCCTATCTGTGTCCCTCATGGTTGTAGACACCTCTATAAGCTCACCCCTCAGTCTGCTTCACCCTATCTCTGTCCCTCATCGTTATCCACACCTCTATTAAGGGTACCCGTCTGTCTCCTACACCCTATTTGTGTCCCTCATTGTTCTTCACACCTCTGTAAGGTCCCAAATAGTCCCCTACACACTATCTGTTTCCCTCATGGTTCTACACACCTCTATAAGGTCACCCCTCAGTCTCCTACACCCTATCTGTGTCCCCCATGGTTCTACACACCTCTGTAAAGTCACCCCTCAGTCTCCTACACCCTACCTGTGTCCCTCATGTTTCTACAATCTCTATAAGGTCACCCCTCAGTCTCCTACACCCTATCTGTGTCCCTCATGTTTCTACAATCTCTATAAGGTCACCCCTCAGTCTCGTACACCCTATCTGTGTCCCTCAAGGTTGTAGACACCTCTATAAGGTCACCCCTCAGTCTCCTAAAACCTATCTGTGTCCTTCATGGTTCTACACACCTCTATAAGGTCATCCCTCAGTCTCCTACACCCTATCTGTGTCCCTTATGGTTCTACCCACCTCTATAAGGTCATCCCTCAGTCTCCTACACCCTATCTGTGTCCCTCATGGATCTACACACCTGTATAAGGTCACCCCTCAGTATCCTACACCCTATCTGTGTCCCTTATGGTTCTACACACCTCTATAAGGTCATCCCTCAGTCCCCTACACCCTATCTGTGTCCCTTATGGTTCTACACACCTCTATAAGGTCATCCCTCAGTCTCCTACACCCTATCTGTGTCCCTTATGGTTCTACACACCTCTATAAGGTCATCCCTCAGTCTCCTACACCCTATCTGTGTCCCTTATGGTTCTACCCACCTCTATAAGGTCATCCCTCAGTCTCCTACACCCTATCTGTGTCCCTCATGGATCTACACACCTCTATAAGGTCACCCCTCAGTATCCTACACCCTATCTGTGTCCCTTATGGTTCTACACACCTCTATAAGGTCATCCCTCAGTCTCCTACACCCTATCTGTGTCCCTCATGGATCTACACACCTCTATAAGGTCACCCCTCAGTCTCCTACACCCTATCTGTGTCCCTCATGGTTCTACACACCTCTATAACGTCACCCCTCAGTCTCCTACACCCTATCTGTGTCCCTCATGGTTGTAGACACCTCTATAAGCTCACCCCTCAGTCTGCTTCACCCTATCTCTGTCCCTCATCGTTCTCCACACCTCTATTAAGGGTACCCGTCTGTCTCCTACACCCTATCTGTGTCCCTCATGATTCTTCACTCCTCTGTATGGTAACCCCTCACTCTCCTACATCCTATCTGTGTCCCTCAAAGTTGTAGACACCTCTATAAGGTCACCCCTCAGTCTCCTAAACCCTATCTGTGTCCTTCATGGTTCTACACACCTCTATAAGGTGACCCCTCAGTATCCTACACCCTATCTGTGTCCCTTATGGTTCTACACACCTCTATAAGGTCATCCCTCAGTCTCCTACACCCTATCTGTGTCCCTTATGGTTCTACCCACCTCTATAAGGTCACCCCTCAGTCTCCTCCACCCTATCTGAGTCCCTCATGGTTCTACACACCTCTATAAGGTCACCCCTCAGTCTCCTACACCCTATCTGTGTCCCTCATGGTTCTACACACCTCTTAAAGTGACCCCTCAGTCTCCTACAACCTATCTGTGTCCCTCATGGTTGTAGACACCTCTATAAGCTCACCCCTCAGTCTGCTTCACCCTATCTCTGTCCCTCATCGTTATCCACACCTCTATTAAGGGTACCCGTCTGTCTCCTACACCCTATTTGTGTCCCTCATTGTTCTTCACACCTCTGTAAGGTCCCAAATAGTCCCCTACACCCTATCTGTTTCCCTAATGGTTCTACACACCTCTATAAGGTCACCCCTCAGTCTCCTACACCCTATCTGTGTCCCCCATGGTTCTACACACCTCTGTAAAGTCACCCCTCAGTCTCCTACACCCTATCTGTGTCCCTCATGTTTCTACAATCTCTATAAGGTCACCCCTCAGTCTCCTACACCCTATCTGTGTCCCTCATGTTTCTACAATCTCTATAAGGTCACCCCTCAGTCTCCTACACCCTATCTGTGTCCCTCAAGGTTGTAGACACCTCTATAAGGTCACCCCTCAGTCTCCTAAAACCTATCTGTGTCCTTCATGGTTCTACACACCTCTATAAGGTCATCCCTCAGTCTCCTACACCCTATCTGTGTCCCTTATGGTTCTACCCACCTCTATAAGGTCATCCCTCAGTCTCCTACACCCTATCTGTGTCCCTCATGGATCTACACACCTGTATAAGGTCACCCCTCAGTATCCTACACCCTATCTGTGTCCCTTATGGTTCTACACACCTCTATAAGGTCATCCCTCAGTCCCCTACACCCTATCTGTGTCCCTTATGGTTCTACACACCTCTATAAGGTCATCCCTCAGTCTCCTACACCCTATCTGTGTCCCTTATGGTTCTACACACCTCTATAAGGTCATCCCTCAGTCTCCTACACCCTATCTGTGTCCCTTATGGTTCTACCCACCTCTATAAGGTCATCCCTCAGTCTCCTACACCCTATCTGTGTCCCTCATGGATCTACACACCTCTATAAGGTCACCCCTCAGTATCCTACACCCTATCTGTGTCCCTTATGGTTCTACACACCTCTATAAGGTCATCCCTCAGTCTCCTACACCCTATCTGTGTCCCTCATGGATCTACACACCTCTATAAGGTCACCCCTCAGTCTCCTACACCCTATCTGTGTCCCTCATGGTTCTACACACCTCTATAACGTCACCCCTCAGTCTCCTACACCCTATCTCTGTCCCTCATCGTTTTGCACAACTCTATATGGGTACCCCTGAGCCTCCTACACCCTATCTGTGTCCCTCATTGTTCTTCACACCTCTATAAGGTCACCCCTCAGTCTCCTCCACCCTATCTGTGTCCCTCATGGTTCTACACACCTCTATAAGGTCACCCCTCAGTCTCCTACACCCTATCTGTGTCCCTCATGGTTCTACACACCTCTATATCGTCACCCCTCAGTCTCCTCCACCCTATCTGTGTCCCTCATGGTTCTACACACCTCTATAAAGTCACCCCTTAGTCTCCTACACCCTATCTGTGTCCCTCATGGTTCTACACACCTCTATAAGGTCACCCCTCAGTCTCCTACACCCTATTTGTGTCCCTCATGGTTCTACACACCTCTTAAAGTGACCCCTCAGTCTCCTACACCCTATCTGTGTCCCTCATGGTTGTAGACACCTCTATAAGCTCACCCCTCAGTCTGCTTCACCCTATCTCTGTCCCTCATCGTTCTCCACACCTCTATTAAGGGTACCCGTCTGTCTCCTACACCCTATTTGTGTCCCTCATTGTTCTTCACACCTCTGTAAGGTCCCAAATAGTCCCCTACACCCTATCTGTTTCCCTCATGGTTCTACACACCTCTATAAGGTCACCCCTCAGTCTCCTACACCCTATCTGTGTCCCCCATGGTTCTACACACCTCTGTAAAGTCACCCCTCAGTCTCCTACACCCTATCTGTGTCCCTCATGTTTCTACAATCTCTATAAGGTCACCCCTCAGTCTCCTACACCCTATCTGTGTCCCTCATGTTTCTACAATCTCTATAAGGTCACCCCTCAGTCTCCTACACCCTATCTGTGTCCCTCAAGGTTGTAGACACCTCTATAAGGTCACCCCTCAGTCTCCTAAACCCTATCTGTGTCCTTCATGGTTCTACACACCTCTATAAGGTGACCCCTCAGTATCCTACACCCTATCTGTGTCCTTTATGGTTCTATATACCTCTATAAGGTCATCCCTCAGTCTCCTACACCCTATCTGTGTCCCTTATGGTTCTACCCACCTCTATAAGGTCATCCCTCAGTCTCCTACACCCTATCTGTGTCCCTCATGGTTCTACACACCTGTATAAGGTCACCCCTCAGTCTCCTACACACTATTTGTGTCCCTCATGGTTCTACACACCTCTTAAAGTGACCCCTCAGTCTCCTACACCCTATCTGTGTCCCTCATGGTTGTAGACACCTCTATAAGCTCACCCCTCAGTCTGCTTCACCCTTTCTCTGTCCCTCATCGTTCTCCACACCTCTATTAAGGGTACCCGTCTGTCTCCTACACCCTATTTGTGTCCCTCATTGTTCTTCACACCTCTGTAAGGTCCCAAATAGTCCCCTACACCCTATCTGTTTCCCTCATGGTTCTACACACCTCTATAAGGTCACCCCTCAGTCTCCTACACCCTATCTGTGTCCCCCATGGTTCTACACACCTCTGTAAAGTCACCCCTCAGTCTCCTACACCCTATCTGTGTCCCTCATGTTTCTACAATCTCTATAAGGTCACCCCTCAGTCTCCTACACCCTATCTGTGTCCCTCAAGGTTGTAGACACCTCTATAAGGTCACCCCTCAGTCTCCTAAAATCCTATCTGTGTCCTTCATGGTTCTACACACCTCTATAAGGTGACCCCTCAGTATCCTACACCCTATCTGTGTCCCTTATGGTTCTACACACCTCTATAAGGTCATCCCTCAGTCTCCTACACCCTATCTGTGTCCCTTATGGTTCTACCCACCTCTATAAGGTCATCCCTCAGTCCCCTACACCCTATCTGTGTCCCTTATGGTTCTACACACCTCTATAAGGTCATCCCTCAGTCTCCTACACCCTATCTGTGTCCCTTATGGTTCTACACACCTCTATAAGGTCATCCCTCAGTCTCCTACACCCTATCTGTGTCCCTCATGTTTCTACAATCTCTATAAGGTCACCCCTCAGTCTCCTACACCCTATCTGTGTCCCTCAAGGTTGTAGACACCTCTATAAGGTCACCCCTCAGTCTCCTAAAATCCTATCTGTGTCCTTCATGGTTCTACACACCTCTATAAGGTGACCCCTCAGTATCCTACACCCTATCTGTGTCCCTTATGGTTCTACACACCTCTATAAGGTCATCCCTCAGTCTCCTACACCCTATCTGTGTCCCTTATGGTTCTACCCACCTCTATAAGGTCATCCCTCAGTCCCCTACACCCTATCTGTGTCCCTTATGGTTCTACACACCTCTATAAGGTCATCCCTCAGTCTCCTACACCCTATCTGTGTCCCTTATGGTTCTACACACCTCTATAAGGTCATCCCTCAGTCTCCTACACCCTATCTGTGTCCCTTATGGTTCTACCCACCTCTATAAGGTCATCCCTCAGTCTCCTACACCCTATCTGTGTCCCTCATGGATCTACACACCTCTATAAGGTCACCCCTCAGTATCCTACACCCTATCTGTGTCCCTCATGGATCTACACACCTCTATAAGGTCACCCCTCAGTCTCCTACACCCTATCTGTGTCCCTCATGGTTCTACACACCTCTATAACGTCACCCCTCAGTCTCCTACACCCTATCTCTGTCCCTCATCGTTTTGCACAACTCTATATGGGTACCGCTGAGCCTCCTACACCCTATCTGTGTCCCTCATTGTTCTTCACACCTCTATAAGGTCACCCCTCAGTCTCCTCCACCCTATCTGAGTCCCTCATGGTTCTACACACCTCTATAAGGTCACCCCTCAGTCTCCTACACCCTATCTGTGTCCCTCATGGTTCTACACACCTCTTAAAGTGACCCCTCAGTCTCCTACAACCTATCTGTGTCCCTCATGGTTGTAGACACCTCTATAAGCTCACCCCTCAGTCTGCTTCACCCTATCTCTGTCCCTCATCGTTATCCACACCTCTATTAAGGGTACCCGTCTGTCTCCTACACCCTATTTGTGTCCCTCATTGTTCTTCACACCTCTGTAAGGTCCCAAATAGTCCCCTACACCCTATCTGTTTCCCTCATGGTTCTACACACCTCTATAAGGTCACCCCTCAGTCTCCTACACCCTATCTGTGTCCCCCATGGTTCTACACACCTCTGTAAAGTCACCCCTCAGTCTCCTACACCCTATCTGTGTCCCTCATGTTTCTACAATCTCTATAAGGTCACCCCTCAGTCTCCTACACCCTATCTGTGTCCCTCATGTTTCTACAATCTCTATAAGGTCACCCCTCAGTCTCCTACACCCTATCTGTGTCCCTCAAGGTTGTAGACACCTCTATAAGGTCACCCCTCAGTCTCCTAAAACCTATCTGTGTCCTTCATGGTTCTACACACCTCTATAAGGTCATCCCTCAGTCTCCTACACCCTATCTGTGTCCCTTATGGTTCTACCCACCTCTATAAGGTCATCCCTCAGTCTCCTACACCCTATCTGTGTCCCTCATGGATCTACACACCTGTATAAGGTCACCCCTCAGTATCCTACACCCTATCTGTGTCCCTTATGGTTCTACACACCTCTATAAGGTCATCCCTCAGTCCCCTACACCCTATCTGTGTCCCTTATGGTTCTACACACCTCTATAAGGTCATCCCTCAGTCTCCTACACCCTATCTGTGTCCCTTATGGTTCTACACACCTCTATAAGGTCATCCCTCAGTCTCCTACACCCTATCTGTGTCCCTTATGGTTCTACCCACCTCTATAAGGTCATCCCTCAGTCTCCTACACCCTATCTGTGTCCCTCATGGATCTACACACCTCTATAAGGTCACCCCTCAGTATCCTACACCCTATCTGTGTCCCTTATGGTTCTACACACCTCTATAAGGTCATCCCTCAGTCTCCTACACCCTATCTGTGTCCCTCATGGATCTACACACCTCTATAAGGTCACCCCTCAGTCTCCTACACCCTATCTGTGTCCCTCATGGTTCTACACACCTCTATAACGTCACCCCTCAGTCTCCTACACCCTATCTCTGTCCCTCATCGTTTTGCACAACTCTATATGGGTACCCCTGAGCCTCCTACACCCTATCTGTGTCCCTCATTGTTCTTCACACCTCTATAAGGTCACCCCTCAGTCTCCTCCACCCTATCTGTGTCCCTCATGGTTCTACACACCTCTATAAGGTCACCCCTCAGTCTCCTACACCCTATCTGTGTCCCTCATGGTTCTACACACCTCTATATCGTCACCCCTCAGTCTCCTCCACCCTATCTGTGTCCCTCATGGTTCTACACACCTCTATAAAGTCACCCCTTAGTCTCCTACACCCTATCTGTGTCCCTCATGGTTCTACACACCTCTATAAGGTCACCCCTCAGTCTCCTACACCCTATTTGTGTCCCTCATGGTTCTACACACCTCTTAAAGTGACCCCTCAGTCTCCTACACCCTATCTGTGTCCCTCATGGTTGTAGACACCTCTATAAGCTCACCCCTCAGTCTGCTTCACCCTATCTCTGTCCCTCATCGTTCTCCACACCTCTATTAAGGGTACCCGTCTGTCTCCTACACCCTATTTGTGTCCCTCATTGTTCTTCACACCTCTGTAAGGTCCCAAATAGTCCCCTACACCCTATCTGTTTCCCTCATGGTTCTACACACCTCTGTAAAGTCACCCCTCAGTCTCCTACACCCTATCTGTGTCCCTCATGTTTCTACAATCTCTATAAGGTCACCCCTCAGTCTCCTACACCCTATCTGTGTCCCTCATGTTTCTACAATCTCTATAAGGTCACCCCTCAGTCTCCTACACCCTATCTGTGTCCCTCAAGGTTGTAGACACCTCTATAAGGTCACCCCTCAGTCTCCTAAACCCTATCTGTGTCCTTCATGGTTCTACACACCTCTATAAGGTGACCCCTCAGTATCCTACACCCTATCTGTGTCCTTTATGGTTCTATATACCTCTATAAGGTCATCCCTCAGTCTCCTACACCCTATCTGTGTCCCTTATGGTTCTACCCACCTCTATAAGGTCATCCCTCAGTCTCCTACACCCTATCTGTGTCCCTCATGGTTCTACACACCTGTATAAGGTCACCCCTCAGTCTCCTACACACTATTTGTGTCCCTCATGGTTCTACACACCTCTTAAAGTGACCCCTCAGTCTCCTACACCCTATCTGTGTCCCTCATGGTTGTAGACACCTCTATAAGCTCACCCCTCAGTCTGCTTCACCCTATCTCTGTCCCTCATCGTTATGCACAGCTCTATTAAGGGTACCCCTCAGCCTTCTACACCCTATTTGTGTCCCTCATTGTTCTTCACACATCTGTAAGGTCCCCCACAGTCCCCTACACCCTATCTGTTTCCCTCATGGTTCTACACACCTCTATAAGGTCACCCCTCAGTCTCCTACACCCTATCTGTGTCCCTCATGGTTCTTCAGACCTCTATAAGGTCACCCCTCAGTCTCCTACACCCTATCTGTGTCCCTCATGGTTGTAGACACCTCTATAAGCTCACCCCTCAGTCTGCTTCACCCTATCTCTGTCCCTCATCGTTATGCACAGCTCTATTAAGGGTACCCCTCAGCCTCCTACACCCTATTTGTGTCCCTCATTGTTCTTCACACCTCTGTAAGGTCCCCCACAGTCCCCTACACCCTATCTGATTCCCTCATGGTTCAACACACCTCTATAAGGTCACCCCTCAGTCTCCTACACCCTATTTGTGTCCCTCATGGTTGTAGACACCTCTATAAGCTCACCCCTCAGTCTGCTTCACCCTATCTCTGTCCCTCATCGTTATGCACAGCTCTATTAAGGGTACCCCTCAGCCTCCTACACCCTATTTGTGTCCCTCATTGTTCTTCACACCTCTGTAAGGTCCCCCACAGTCCCCTACACCCTATCTGTTTCCCTCATGGTTCTACACACCTCTATAAGGTCACCCCTCAGTCTCCTACACCCTATCTGTGTCCCTCATGGTTCTTCAGACCTCTATATGGTCACCCCTCAGTCTCCTACACCCTATCTGTGTCCCTCATGGTTCTACACACCTCTGTAAAGTCACCCCTCAGTCTCCTACACCCTATCTGTGTCCCTCATGTTTCTACAATCTCTAGAAGGTCACCCCTCCGTCTCCTACACCCTATCTGTGTCCCTCATGTTTCTACAATCTCTATAAGGTCACCCCTCAGTCTCCTACACCCTATCTGTGTCCCTCATGGTTGTAGACACCTCTATAAGGTCACCCCTCAGTCTGCTACACCCTATGTGTGTCCTTCATGGTTCTACCCACCTCTATAAGGTCATCCCTCAGTCGCCTACACCCTATCTGTGTCCCTCATGGATCTACACACCTCTATAAGGTCACCCCTCAGTATCCTACACCCTATCTGTGTCCCTTATGGTTCTACACACCTCTATAAGGTCATCCCTCAGTCTCCTACACCCTATCTGTGTCCCTCATGGATCTACACACCTCTATAAGGTCACCCCTCAGTCCCCTACACCCTATCTGTGTCCCTCATGGTTCTGAACACCTCTATAAGTTCACCCCTTAGTCCCCTACACCCTATCTGTGTCCCTCAGGGTTCTAGACATCTCTATAAGGTCACCGCTCAGTCTCCAACACCCTATCTGTGTCCCTCATTGTTCTACACACCTCTATAATTTCACCCCTCAGTCTCCTACACCCTATCTGTGTCCCTCATGGTTCTACACACCTCTATAAGGTCACCCCTCAGTCTCCTACACCCTATCTGTGTCCCTCATGGTTCTACACACCTCTTAAAGTGACCCCTCAGTCTCCTACAACCTATCTGTGTCCCTCATGGTTGTAGACACCTCTATAAGCTCACCCCTCAGTCTGCTTCACCCTATCTCTGTCCCTCATCGTTATCCACACCTCTATTAAGGGTACCCGTCTGTCTCCTACACCCTATTTGTGTCCCTCATTGTTCTTCACACCTCTGTAAGGTCCCAAATAGTCCCCTACACCCTATCTGTTTCCCTCATGGTTCTACACACCTCTATAAGGTCACCCCTCAGTCTCCTACACCCTATCTGTGTCCCCCATGGTTCTACACACCTCTGTAAAGTCACCCCTCAGTCTCCTACACCCTATCTGTGTCCCTCATGTTTCTACAATCTCTATAAGGTCACCCCTCAGTCTCCTACACCCTATCTGTGTCCCTCATGTTTCTACAATCTCTATAAGGACACCCCTCAGTCTCCTACACCCTATCTGTGTCCCTCAAGGTTGTAGACACCTCTATAAGGTCACCCCTCAGTCTCCTAAAACCTATCTGTGTCCTTCATGGTTCTACACACCTCTATAAGGTCATCCCTCAGTCTCCTACACCCTATCTGTGTCCCTTATGGTTCTACCCACCTCTATAAGGTCATCCCTCAGTCTCCTACACCCTATCTGTGTCCCTCATGGATCTACACACCTGTATAAGGTCACCCCTCAGTATCCTACACCCTATCTGTGTCCCTTATGGTTCTACACACCTCTATAAGGTCATCCCTCAGTCCCCTACACCCTATCTGTGTCCCTTATGGTTCTACACACCTCTATAAGGTCATCCCTCAGTCTCCTACACCCTATCTGTGTCCCTTATGGTTCTACACACCTCTATAAGGTCATCCCTCAGTCTCCTACACCCTATCTGTGTCCCTTATGGTTCTACCCACCTCTATAAGGTCATCCCTCAGTCTCCTACACCCTATCTGTGTCCCTCATGGATCTACACACCTCTATAAGGTCACCCCTCAGTATCCTACACCCTATCTGTGTCCCTTATGGTTCTACACACCTCTATAAGGTCATCCCTCAGTCTCCTACACCCTATCTGTGTCCCTCATGGATCTACACACCTCTATAAGGTCACCCCTCAGTCTCCTACACCCTATCTGTGTCCCTCATGGTTCTACACACCTCTATAACGTCACCCCTCAGTCTCCTACACCCTATCTCTGTCCCTCATCGTTTTGCACAACTCTATATGGGTACCCCTGAGCCTCCTACACCCTATCTGTGTCCCTCATTGTTCTTCACACCTCTATAAGGTCACCCCTCAGTCTCCTCCACCCTATCTGTGTCCCTCATGGTTCTACACACCTCTATAAGGTCACCCCTCAGTCTCCTACACCCTATCTGTGTCCCTCATGGTTCTACACACCTCTATATCGTCACCCCTCAGTCTCCTCCACCCTATCTGTGTCCCTCATGGTTCTACACACCTCTATAAAGTCACCCCTTAGTCTCCTACACCCTATCTGTGTCCCTCATGGTTCTACACACCTCTATAAGGTCACCCCTCAGTCTCCTACACCCTATTTGTGTCCCTCATGGTTCTACACACCTCTTAAAGTGACCCCTCAGTCTCCTACACCCTATCTGTGTCCCTCATGGTTGTAGACACCTCTATAAGCTCACCCCTCAGTCTGCTTCACCCTATCTCTGTCCCTCATCGTTCTCCACACCTCTATTAAGGGTACCCGTCTGTCTCCTACACCCTATTTGTGTCCCTCATTGTTCTTCACACCTCTGTAAGGTCCCAAATAGTCCCCTACACCCTATCTGTTTCCCTCATGGTTCTACACACCTCTATAAGGTCACCCCTCAGTCTCCTACACCCTATCTGTGTCCCCCATGGTTCTACACACCTCTGTAAAGTCACCCCTCAGTCTCCTACACCCTATCTGTGTCCCTCATGTTTCTACAATCTCTATAAGGTCACCCCTCAGTCTCCTACACCCTATCTGTGTCCCTCATGTTTCTACAATCTCTATAAGGTCACCCCTCAGTCTCCTACACCCTATCTGTGTCCCTCAAGGTTGTAGACACCTCTATAAGGTCACCCCTCAGTCTCCTAAACCCTATCTGTGTCCTTCATGGTTCTACACACCTCTATAAGGTGACCCCTCAGTATCCTACACCCTATCTGTGTCCTTTATGGTTCTATATACCTCTATAAGGTCATCCCTCAGTCTCCTACACCCTATCTGTGTCCCTTATGGTTCTACCCACCTCTATAAGGTCATCCCTCAGTCTCCTACACCCTATCTGTGTCCCTCATGGTTCTACACACCTGTATAAGGTCACCCCTCAGTCTCCTACACACTATTTGTGTCCCTCATGGTTCTACACACCTCTTAAAGTGACCCCTCAGTCTCCTACACCCTATCTGTGTCCCTCATGGTTGTAGACACCTCTATAAGCTCACCCCTCAGTCTGCTTCACCCTATCTCTGTCCCTCATCGTTATGCACAGCTCTATTAAGGGTACCCCTCAGCCTTCTACACCCTATTTGTGTCCCTCATTGTTCTTCACACATCTGTAAGGTCCCCCACAGTCCCCTACACCCTATCTGTTTCCCTCATGGTTCTACACACCTCTATAAGGTCACCCCTCAGTCTCCTACACCCTATCTGTGTCCCTCATGGTTCTTCAGACCTCTATAAGGTCACCCCTCAGTCTCCTACACCCTATCTGTGTCCCTCATGGTTGTAGACACCTCTATAAGCTCACCCCTCAGTCTGCTTCACCCTATCTCTGTCCCTCATCGTTATGCACAGCTCTATTAAGGGTACCCCTCAGCCTCCTACACCCTATTTGTGTCCCTCATTGTTCTTCACACCTCTGTAAGGTCCCCCACAGTCCCCTACACCCTATCTGATTCCCTCATGGTTCAACACACCTCTATAAGGTCACCCCTCAGTCTCCTACACCCTATTTGTGTCCCTCATGGTTGTAGACACCTCTATAAGCTCACCCCTCAGTCTGCTTCACCCTATCTCTGTCCCTCATCGTTATGCACAGCTCTATTAAGGGTACCCCTCAGCCTCCTACACCCTATTTGTGTCCCTCATTGTTCTTCACACCTCTGTAAGGTCCCCCACAGTCCCCTACACCCTATCTGTTTCCCTCATGGTTCTACACACCTCTATAAGGTCACCCCTCAGTCTCCTACACCCTATCTGTGTCCCTCATGGTTCTTCAGACCTCTATATGGTCACCCCTCAGTCTCCTACACCCTATCTGTGTCCCTCATGGTTCTACACACCTCTGTAAAGTCACCCCTCAGTCTCCTACACCCTATCTGTGTCCCTCATGTTTCTACAATCTCTAGAAGGTCACCCCTCAGTCTCCTACACCCTATCTGTGTCCCTCATGTTTCTACAATCTCTATAAGGTCACCCCTCAGTCTCCTACACCCTATCTGTGTCCCTCATGGTTGTAGACACCTCTATAAGGTCACCCCTCAGTCTGCTACACCCTATGTGTGTCCTTCATGGTTCTACCCACCTCTATAAGGTCATCCCTCAGTCGCCTACACCCTATCTGTGTCCCTCATGGATCTACACACCTCTATAAGGTCACCCCTCAGTATCCTACACCCTATCTGTGTCCCTTATGGTTCTACACACCTCTATAAGGTCATCCCTCAGTCTCCTACACCCTATCTGTGTCCCTCATGTATCTACACACCTCTATAAGGTCACCCCTCAGTCCCCTACACCCTATCTGTGTCCCTCATGGTTCTGAACACCTCTATAAGTTCACCCCTTAGTCCCCTACACCCTATCTGTGTCCCTCAGGGTTCTAGACATCTCTATAAGGTCACCGCTCAGTCTCCAACACCCTATCTGTGTCCCTCATTGTTCTACACACCTCTATAATTTCACCCCTCAGTCTCCTACACCCTATCTGTGTCCCTCATGGTTCTACACACCTCTATAAGGTCACCCCTCAGTCTCCTACACCCTATCTCTGTCTCTCATTGTTCTACACACCTCTATAATTTCACCCCTCAGTCCCCTACACCCTATCTGTGTCCCTCATGGATCTACACACCTCCATAAGGTCACCCCTCAGTCTCCTACACCCTATATGTGTCCCTCATTGATCTACACACCTCTATAAGGTCACCCCTCAGTCTCCTACACCCTATTGGTGTCCCTCATGGTTCTAGACATCTCTATAAGGTCACCGCTCAGTCTCGAACACCCAATCTGTGTCCCTCATGATTCTTCACTCCTCTGTATGGTCACCCCTCTGTCTCCTACACCCTATCTGTGTCCCTCATAGTTCTAAACACCTATATAAGGTCACCTCTCAGTCTCCTACACCCTATTTGTGTCCCTCATGGTTCTATCCATCTCTATAAGGTCACCCCTCAGTCTCCTACACCCTATCTGTGTCCCTCATGGTTCAACACACCTCTATAACGTCACCCCTCAGTCTCCTACACCGTATCTGTGCCCCTCATGGTTGTACACACCTCTATAAGGTCACCGCTCAGTCTCCTACACCCTATCTGTGTCCCTCATGGTTGTAGACACCTCTATAAGCTCACCCCTCAGTCTGCTTCACCCTATCTCTGTCCCTCATCGTTATGCACAGCTCTATTAAGGGTACCCCTCAGCCTCCTACACCCTATTTGTGTCCCTCATTGTTCTTCACACCTCTGTAAGGTCCCCCACAGTCCCCTACACCCTATCTGATTCCCTCATGGTTCAACACACCTCTATAAGGTCACCCCTCAGTCTCCTACACCCTATTTGTGTCGCTCATGGTTGTAGACACCTCTATAAGCTCACCCCTCAGTCTGCTTCACCCTATCTCTGTCCCTCATCGTTATGCACAGCTCTATTAAGGGTACCCCTCAGCCTCCTACACCCTATTTGTGTCCCTCATTGTTCTTCACACCTCTGTAAGGTCCCCCACAGTCCCCTACACCCTATCTGTTTCCCTCATGGTTCTACACACCTCTGTAAAGTCACCCCTCAGTCTCCTACACCCTATCTGTGTCCCTCATGTTTCTACAATCTCTAGAAGGTCACCCCTCCGTCTCCTACACCCTATCTGTGTCCCTCATGTTTCTACAATCTCTATAAGGTCACCCCTCAGTCTCCTACACCCTATCTGTGTCCCTCATGGTTGTAGACACCTCTATAAGGTCACCCCTCAGTCTGCTACACCCTATGTGTGTCCTTCATGGTTCTACCCACCTCTATAAGGTCATCCCTCAGTCGCCTACACCCTATCTGTGTCCCTCATGGATCTACACACCTCTATAAGGTCACCCCTCAGTATCCTACACCCTATCTGTGTCCCTTATGGTTCTACACACCTCTATAAGGTCATCCCTCAGTCTCCTACACCCTATCTGTGTCCCTCATGGATCTACACACCTCTATAAGGTCACCCCTCAGTCCCCTACACCCTATCTGTGTCCCTCATGGTTCTGAACACCTCTATAAGTTCACCCCTTAGTCCCCTACACCCTATCTGTGTCCCTCATGGTTCTAGACATCTCTATAAGGTCACCGCTCAGTCTCCAACACCCTATCTGTGTCCCTCATTGTTCTACACACCTCTATAATTTCACCCCTCAGTCTCCTACACCCTATCTGTGTCCCTCATGGTTCTACACACCTCTATAAGGTCACCCCTCAGTCTCCTACACCCTATCTCTGTCTCTCATTGTTCTACACACCTCTATAATTTCACCCCTCAGTCCCCTACACCCTATCTGTGTCCCTCATGGATCTACACACCTCCATAAGGTCACCCCTCAGTCTCCTACACCCTATATGTGTCCCTCATTGATCTACACACCTCTATAAGGTCACCCCTCAGTCTCCTACACCCTATTGGTGTCCCTCATGGTTCTAGACATCTCTATAAGGTCACCGCTCAGTCTCGAACACCCAATCTGTGTCCCTCATGATTCTTCACTCCTCTGTATGGTCACCCCTCTGTCTCCTACACCCTATCTGTGTCCCTCATAGTTCTAAACACCTATATAAGGTCACCTCTCAGTCTCCTACACCCTATTTGTGTCCCTCATGGTTCTATCCATCTCTATAAGGTCACCCCTCAGTCTCCTACACCCTATCTGTGTCCCTCATGGTTCAACACACCTCTATAACGTCACCCCTCAGTCTCCTACACCGTATCTGTGCCCCTCATGGTTGTACACACCTCTATAAGGTCACCGCTCAGTCTCCTACACCCTATCTGTGTCCCTCATGATTCTTCACTCCTCTGTATGGTAACCCCTCACTCTCCTACATCCTATCTGTGTCCCTCATGGTTCTACACACCTCTATAACGTCACCCCTCAGTCTCCTACACCCTATCTCTGTCCCTCATCATTTTGCACAACTCTCTATGGGTACCCCTGAGCCTCCTACACCCTATCTGTGTCCCTCATGGTTCTACACACCTCTATAAGGTCACCCCTCAGTCTCCTACACACTATTTGTGTCCCTCATGGTTCTACACACCTCTTAAAGTGACCCCTCAGTCTCCTACACCCTATCTGTGTCCCTCATGGTTGTAGACACCTCTATAAGCTCACCCCTCAGTCTGCTTCACCCTATCTCTGTCCCTCATCGTTATGCACAGCTCTATTAAGGGTACCCCTCAGCCTCCTACACCCTATTTGTGTCCCTCATTGTTCTTCACACATCTGTAAGGTCCCCCACAGTCCCCTACACCCTATCTGTTTCCCTCATGGTTCTACACACCTCTATAAGGTCACCCCTCAGTCTCCTACACCCTATCTGTGTCCCTCATGGTTCTTCAGACCTCTATAAGGTCACCCCTCAGTCTCCTACACCCTATCTGTGTCCCTCATGGTTGTAGACACCTCTATAAGCTCACCCCTCAGTCTGCTTCACCCTATCTCTGTCCCTCATCGTTATGCACAGCTCTATTAAGGGTACCCCTCAGCCTCCTACACCCTATTTGTGTCCCTCATTGTTCTTCACACCTCTGTAAGGTCCCCCACAGTCCCCTACACCCTATCTGATTCCCTCATGGTTCTACACACCTCTATAAGGTCACCCCTCAGTCTCCTACACCCTATTTGTGTCCCTCATGGTTGTAGACACCTCTATAAGCTCACCCCTCAGTCTGCTTCACCCTATCTCTGTCCCTCATCGTTATGCACAGCTCTATTAAGGGTACCCCTCAGCCTCCTACACCCTATTTGTGTCCCTCATTGTTCTTCACACCTCTGTAAGGTCCCCCACAGTCCCCTACACCCTATCTGTTTCCCTCATGGTTCTACACACCTCTATAAGGTCACCCCTCAGTCTCCTACACCCTATCTGTGTCCCTCATGGTTCTTCAGTCCTCTATAAGGTCACCCCTCAGTCTCCTACACCCTATCTGTGTCCCTCATGGTTCTACACACCTCTGTAAAGTCACCCCTCAGTCTCCTACACCCTATTTGTGTCCCTCATGTTTCTACAATCTCTAGAAGGTCACCCCTCAGTCTCCTACACCCTATCTGTGTCCCTCATGTTTCTACAATCTCTATAAGGTCACCCCTCAGTCTCCTACACCCTATCTGTGTCCCTCATGGTTGTAGACACCTCTATAAGTCACCCCTCAGTCTGCTACACCCTATGTGTGTCCTTCATGGTTCTACACACCTCTATAAGGTCACCACTCAGTCTCCTACACCCTATCTCTGTCTCTCATTGTTCTACACACCTCTATAATTTCACCCCTCAGTCTCCTACACCCTATCTGTGTCCCTCATGGTTCTACACACCTCTATAAGGTCACCCCTCAGTATCCTACACCCTATCTGTGTCCCTTATGGTTCTACACACCTCTATAAGGTCATCCCTCAGTCTCCTACACCCTATCTGTGTCCCTCATGGATCTACACACCTCTATAAGGTCACCCCTCAGTCTCCTATACCCTATGTGTGTCCCTCATGGATCTACACACCTCTATAAGGTCATCCCTCAGTCTCCTACACCCTATCTCTGTCTCTCATTGTTCTACACACCTCTATAATTTCACCCCTCAGTGTCCTACACCCTATCTGTGTCCCTCATGGTTCTACACACCTCTATAAGGTCACCCCTCAGTCTGCTTCACCCTATCTCTGTCCCTCATCGTTATGCACAGCTCTATTAAGGGTACCCCTCAGCCTCCTACACCCTATTTGTGTCCCTCATTGTTCTTCACACCTCTGTAAGGTCCCCCACAGTCCCCTACACCCTATCTGATTCCCTCATGGTTCTACACACCTCTATAAGGTCACCCCTCAGTCTCCTACACCCTATTTGTGTCCCTCATGGTTGTAGACACCTCTATAAGCTCACCCCTCAGTCTGCTTCACCCTATCTCTGTCCCTCATCGTTATGCACAGCTCTATTAAGGGTACCCCTCAGCCTCCTACACCCTATTTGTGTCCCTCATTGTTCTTCACACCTCTGTAAGGTCCCCCACAGTCCCCTACACCCTATCTGTTTCCCTCATGGTTCTACACACCTCTATAAGGTCACCCCTCAGTCTCCTACACCCTATCTGTGTCCCTCATGGTTCTTCAGTCCTCTATAAGGTCACCCCTCAGTCTCCTACACCCTATCTGTGTCCCTCATGGATCTACACACCTCTATAAGGTCACCCCTCAGTATCCTACACCCTATCTGTGTCCCTTATGGTTCTACACACCTCTATAAGGTCATCCCTCAGTCTCCTACACCCTATCTGTGTCCCTCATGGATCTACACACCTCTATAAGGTCACCCCTCAGTCCCCTACACCCTATCTGTGTCCCTCATGGTTCTGAACACCTCTATAAGTTCACCCCTTAGTCCCCTACACCCTATCTGTGTCCCTCATGGTTCTAGACATCTCTATAAGGTCACCGCTCAGTCTCCAACACCCTATCTGTGTCCCTCATTGTTCTACACACCTCTATAATTTCACCCCTCAGTCTCCTACACCCTATCTGTGTCCCTCATGGTTCTACACACCTCTATAAGGTCACCCCTCAGTCTCCTACACCCTATCTCTGTCTCTCATTGTTCTACACACCTCTATAATTTCACCCCTCAGTCCCCTACACCCTATCTGTGTCCCTCATGGATCTACACACCTCCATAAGGTCACCCCTCAGTCTCCTACACCCTATATGTGTCCCTCATTGATCTACACACCTCTATAAGGTCACCCCTCAGTCTCCTACACCCTATTGGTGTCCCTCATGGTTCTAGACATCTCTATAAGGTCACCGCTCAGTCTCGAACACCCAATCTGTGTCCCTCATGATTCTTCACTCCTCTGTATGGTCACCCCTCTGTCTCCTACACCCTATCTGTGTCCCTCATAGTTCTAAACACCTATATAAGGTCACCTCTCAGTCTCCTACACCCTATTTGTGTCCCTCATGGTTCTATCCATCTCTATAAGGTCACCCCTCAGTCTCCTACACCCTATCTGTGTCCCTCATGGTTCAACACACCTCTATAACGTCACCCCTCAGTCTCCTACACCGTATCTGTGCCCCTCATGGTTGTACACACCTCTATAAGGTCACCGCTCAGTCTCCTACACCCTATCTGTGTCCCTCATGATTCTTCACTCCTCTGTATGGTAACCCCTCACTCTCCTACATCCTATCTGTGTCCCTCATGGTTCTACACACCTCTATAACGTCACCCCTCAGTCTCCTACACCCTATCTCTGTCCCTCATCATTTTGCACAACTCTCTATGGGTACCCCTGAGCCTCCTACACCCTATCTGTGTCCCTCATGGTTCTACACACCTCTATAAGGTCACCCCTCAGTCTCCTACACACTATTTGTGTCCCTCATGGTTCTACACACCTCTTAAAGTGACCCCTCAGTCTCCTACACCCTATCTGTGTCCCTCATGGTTGTAGACACCTCTATAAGCTCACCCCTCAGTCTGCTTCACCCTATCTCTGTCCCTCATCGTTATGCACAGCTCTATTAAGGGTACCCCTCAGCCTCCTACACCCTATTTGTGTCCCTCATTGTTCTTCACACATCTGTAAGGTCCCCCACAGTCCCCTACACCCTATCTGTTTCCCTCATGGTTCTACACACCTCTATAAGGTCACCCCTCAGTCTCCTACACCCTATCTGTGTCCCTCATGGTTCTTCAGACCTCTATAAGGTCACCCCTCAGTCTCCTACACCCTATCTGTGTCCCTCATGGTTGTAGACACCTCTATAAGCTCACCCCTCAGTCTGCTTCACCCTATCTCTGTCCCTCATCGTTATGCACAGCTCTATTAAGGGTACCCCTCAGCCTCCTACACCCTATTTGTGTCCCTCATTGTTCTTCACACCTCTGTAAGGTCCCCCACAGTCCCCTACACCCTATCTGATTCCCTCATGGTTCTACACACCTCTATAAGGTCACCCCTCAGTCTCCTACACCCTATTTGTGTCCCTCATGGTTGTAGACACCTCTATAAGCTCACCCCTCAGTCTGCTTCACCCTATCTCTGTCCCTCATCGTTATGCACAGCTCTATTAAGGGTACCCCTCAGCCTCCTACACCCTATTTGTGTCCCTCATTGTTCTTCACACCTCTGTAAGGTCCCCCACAGTCCCCTACACCCTATCTGTTTCCCTCATGGTTCTACACACCTCTATAAGGTCACCCCTCAGTCTCCTACACCCTATCTGTGTCCCTCATGGTTCTTCAGTCCTCTATAAGGTCACCCCTCAGTCTCCTACACCCTATCTGTGTCCCTCATGGTTCTACACACCTCTGTAAAGTCACCCCTCAGTCTCCTACACCCTATTTGTGTCCCTCATGTTTCTACAATCTCTAGAAGGTCACCCCTCAGTCTCCTACACCCTATCTGTGTCCCTCATGTTTCTACAATCTCTATAAGGTCACCCCTCAGTCTCCTACACCCTATCTGTGTCCCTCATGGTTGTAGACACCTCTATAAGTCACCCCTCAGTCTGCTACACCCTATGTGTGTCCTTCATGGTTCTACACACCTCTATAAGGTCACCACTCAGTCTCCTACACCCTATCTCTGTCTCTCATTGTTCTACACACCTCTATAATTTCACCCCTCAGTCTCCTACACCCTATCTGTGTCCCTCATGGTTCTACACACCTCTATAAGGTCACCCCTCAGTATCCTACACCCTATCTGTGTCCCTTATGGTTCTACACACCTCTATAAGGTCATCCCTCAGTCTCCTACACCCTATCTGTGTCCCTCATGGATCTACACACCTCTATAAGGTCACCCCTCAGTCTCCTATACCCTATGTGTGTCCCTCATGGATCTACACACCTCTATAAGGTCATCCCTCAGTCTCCTACACCCTATCTCTGTCTCTCATTGTTCTACACACCTCTATAATTTCACCCCTCAGTGTCCTACACCCTATCTGTGTCCCTCATGGTTCTACACACCTCTATAAGGTCACCCCTCAGTCTGCTTCACCCTATCTCTGTCCCTCATCGTTATGCACAGCTCTATTAAGGGTACCCCTCAGCCTCCTACACCCTATTTGTGTCCCTCATTGTTCTTCACACCTCTGTAAGGTCCCCCACAGTCCCCTACACCCTATTTGTGTCCCTCATGGTTGTAGACACCTCTATAAGCTCACCCCTCAGTCTGCTTCACCCTATCTCTGTCCCTCATCGTTATGCACAGCTCTATTAAGGGTACCCCTCAGCCTCCTACACCCTATTTGTGTCCCTCATTGTTCTTCACACCTCTGTAAGGTCCCCCACAGTCCCCTACACCCTATCTGTTTCCCTCATGGTTCTACACACCTCTATAAGGTCACCCCTCAGTCTCCTACACCCTATCTGTGTCCCTCATGGTTCTTCAGTCCTCTATAAGGTCACCCCTCAGTCTCCTACACCCTATCTGTGTCCCTCATGGTTCTACACACCTCTGTAAAGTCACCCCTCAGTCTCCTACACCCTATCTGTGTCCCTCATGTTTCTACAATCTCTAGAAGGTCACCCCTCAGTCTCCTACACCCTATCTGTGTCCCTCATGGTTCTTCAGACCTCTATAAGGTCACCCCTCAGTCTCCTACACCCTATCTGTGTCCCTCATGGTTGTAGACACCTCTATAAGCTCACCCCTCAGTCTGCTTCACCCTATCTCTGTCCCTCATCGTTATGCACAGCTCTATTAAGGGTACCCCTCAGCCTCCTACACCCTATTTGTGTCCCTCATTGTTCTTCACACCTCTGTAAGGTCCCCCACAGTCCCCTACACCCTATCTGATTCCCTCATGGTTCTACACACCTCTATAAGGTCACCCCTCAGTCTCCTACACCCTATTTGTGTCCCTCATGGTTGTAGACACCTCTATAAGCTCACCCCTCAGTCTGCTTCACCCTATCTCTGTCCCTCATCGTTATGCACAGCTCTATTAAGGGTACCCCTCAGCCTCCTACACCCTATTTGTGTCCCTCATTGTTCTTCACACCTCTGTAAGGTCCCCCACAGTCCCCTACACCCTATCTGTTTCCCTCATGGTTCTACACACCTCTATAAGGTCACCCCTCAGTCTCCTACACCCTATCTGTGTCCCTCATGGTTCTTCAGTCCTCTATAAGGTCACCCCTCAGTCTCCTACACCCTATCTGTGTCCCTCATGGTTCTACACACCTCTGTAAAGTCACCCCTCAGTCTCCTACACCCTATTTGTGTCCCTCATGTTTCTACAATCTCTAGAAGGTCACCCCTCAGTCTCCTACACCCTATCTGTGTCCCTCATGTTTCTACAATCTCTATAAGGTCACCCCTCAGTCTCCTACACCCTATCTGTGTCCCTCATGGTTGTAGACACCTCTATAAGTCACCCCTCAGTCTGCTACACCCTATGTGTGTCCTTCATGGTTCTACACACCTCTATAAGGTCACCACTCAGTCTCCTACACCCTATCTCTGTCTCTCATTGTTCTACACACCTCTATAATTTCACCCCTCAGTCTCCTACACCCTATCTGTGTCCCTCATGGTTCTACACACCTCTATAAGGTCATCCCTCAGTCTCCTACACCCTATCTGTGTCCCTCATGGATCTACACACCTCTATAAGGTCACCCCTCAGTCTCCTACACCCTATGTGTGTCCCTCATGGATCTACACACCTCTATAAGGTCATCCCTCAGTCTCCTACACCCTATCTCTGTCTCTCATTGTTCTACACACCTCTATAATTTCACCCCTCAGTCTCCTACACCCTATCTGTGTCCCTCATGGTTCTACACACCTCTATAAGGTCACCCCTCAGTCTGCTTCACCCTATCTCTGTCCCTCATCGTTATGCACAGCTCTATTAAGGGTACCCCTCAGCCTCCTACACCCTATTTGTGTCCCTCATTGTTCTTCACACCTCTGTAAGGTCCCCCACAGTCCCCTACACCCTATCTGATTCCCTCATGGTTCTACACACCTCTATAAGGTCACCCCTCAGTCTCCTACACCCTATTTGTGTCCCTCATGGTTGTAGACACCTCTATAAGCTCACCCCTCAGTCTGCTTCACCCTATCTCTGTCCCTCATCGTTATGCACAGCTCTATTAAGGGTACCCCTCAGCCTCCTACACCCTATTTGTGTCCCTCATTGTTCTTCACACCTCTGTAAGGTCCCCCACAGTCCCCTACACCCTATCTGTTTCCCTCATGGTTCTACACACCTCTATAAGGTCACCCCTCAGTCTCCTACACCCTATCTGTGTCCCTCATGGTTCTTCAGTCCTCTATAAGGTCACCCCTCAGTCTCCTACACCCTATCTGTGTCCCTCATGGTTCTACACACCTCTGTAAAGTCACCCCTCAGTCTCCTACACCCTATCTGTGTCCCTCATGTTTCTACAATCTCTAGAAGGTCACCCCTCAGTCTCCTACACCCTATCTGTGTCCCTCATGTTTCTACAATCTCTATAAGGTCACCCCTCAGTCTCCTACACCCTATCTGTGTCCCTCATGGTTGTAGACACCTCTATAAGTCACCCCTCAGTCTGCTACACCCTATGTGTGTCCTTCATGGTTCTACACACCTCTATAAGGTCACCACTCAGTCTCCTACACCCTATCTGTGTCCCTTATGGTTCTACACACCTCTATAAGGTCACCCCTCAGTATCCTACGCCCTATCTGTGTCCCTTATGGTTCTACACACCTCTATAAGGTCATCCCTCAGTCTCCTACACCCTATCTGTGTCCCTCATGGATCTACACACCTCTATAAGGTCACCCCTCAGTCTCCTACACCCTATGTTTGTCCCTCATGGATCTACACACCTCTATAAGGTCATCCCTCAGTCTCCTACACCCTATCTCTGTCTCTCATTGTTCTACACACCTCTATAATTTCACCCCTCAGTCTCCTACACCCTATCTGTGTCCCTCATGGTTCTACACACCTCTATAAGGTCACCCCTCAGTCTCCTACACCCTATCTCTGTCTCTCATTGTTCTACACACCTCTATAATTTCACCCCTCAGTCTCCTACACCCTATCTGTGTCCCTCATGGATCTACACACCTCCATAAGGTCACCCCTCAGTCTCCTACACCCTATATGTGTCCCTCATTGATCTACACACCTCTATAAGGTCACCCCTCAGTCTCCTACACCCTATTGGTGTCCCTCATGGTTCTAGACATCTCTATAAGGTCACCGCTCAGTCTCGAACACCCAATCTGTGTCCCTCATGATTCTTCACTCCTCTGTATGGTCACCCCTCTGTCTCCTACACCCTATCTGTGTCCCTCATAGTTCTAAACACCTATATAAGGTCACCTCTCAGTCTCCTACACCCTATTTGTGTCCCTCATGGTTCTATCCATCTCTATAAGGTCACCCCTCAGTCTCCTACACCCTATCTGTGTCCCTCATGGTTCAACACACCTCTATAACGTCACCCCTCAGTCTCCTACACCGTATCTGTGCCCCTCATGGTTGTACACACCTCTATAAGGTCACCGCTCAGTCTCCTACACCCTATCTGTGTCCCTCATGATTCTTCACTCCTCTGTATGGTAACCCCTCACTCTCCTACATCCTATCTGTGTCCCTCATGGTTCTACACACCTCTATAACGTCACCCCTCAGTCTCCTACACCCTATCTCTGTCCCTCATCGTTTTGCACAACTCTATATGGGTACCCCTGAGCCTTCTACACCCTATCTGTGTCCCTCATGGTTCTACACACCTCTATAAGGTCACCCCTCAGTCTCCTACACCCTATCTGTGTCCCTCATGGTTCTTCAGACCTCTATAAGGTCACCCCTCAGTCTCCTACACCCTATCTGTGTCCCTCATGGTTGTAGACACCTCTATAAACTCACCCCTCAGTCTGCTTCACCCTATCTCTGTCCCTCATAGTTCTTCACACCTCTATAAGGTCACCCCTCAGTCTCCTACACCCTATCTGTGTCCCTCATGGTTCTACACACCTCTATAATTTCACCCCTCAGTCTCCTACACCCTATTTGTGTCCCTCATGGTTCTACACACCTCTTAAAGTGACCCCTCAGTTTCCTACACCCTATCTGTGTCCCTCATGTTTCTACAATCTCTATAAGGTCACCCCTCAGTCTGCTACACCCTATGTGTGTCCTTCATGGTTCTACACACCTCTATAAGGTCATCCCTCAGTCCCCTACACCCTATCTCTGTCTCTCATTGTTCTACACACCTCTATAAGTTCACCCCTCAGTCTCCTACACCGTATCTGTGTCCCTCATGGTTATACACACCTCTATAAGGTCACCCCTCAGTCTCCTACACCCTATCTGTGTCCCTCATAGTTCTAAACACCTATATAAGGTCACCTCTCAGTCTCCTACACCCTATCTGTGTCCTTCATGGTACTTCACACCTCTATAAGTTCACCCCTCAGTCTCCTACACCGTATCTGTGTCCCTCATGGTTATACACACCTCTATAACGTCAACCCTCAGTCTCCTACACCCTATTTGTGTCCCTCATGGTTCTATCCATCTCTATAAGGTCACCCCTCAGTCTCCTACACCCTATCTGTGTCCCTCATGGTTCTACACACCTCCATAAGGTCACCCCTCAGTCTCCTACACCCTATCTCTGTCTCTCATTGTTCTACACACCTCTATAATTTCACCCCTCAGTCCCCTACACCCTATCTGTGTCCCTCATGGATCTACACACCTCCATAAGGTCACCCCTCAGTCTCCTACACCCTATATGTGTCCCTCATGGATCTACACAGCTCTATAAGGTCACCCCTCAGTCTCCTACACCCTATCGGTGTCCCTCATGGTTCTAGACATCTCTATAAGGTCAGTGCTCAGTCTCCAACTCCCAATCTGTGTCCCTCATGATTCTTCACTCCTCTGTATGGTCACCCCTCTGTCTCCTACACCCTATCTGTGTCCCTCATAGTTCTAAACACCTATATATGGTCACCTCTCAGTCTCCTACACCCTATTTGTGTCCCTCATGGTTCTATCCATCTCTATAAGGTCACCCCTCAGTCTCCTACACTCTATCTGTGTCCCTCATGGTTCTACACACCTCTATAACGTCACCCCTCAGTCTCCTACACCGTATCTGTGCCCCTCATGGTTGTACACACCTCTATAACGTCACCCCTCAGTCTCCTACACCCTATCTGTGTCCCTCATGGTTGTAGACACCTCTATAAGGTCACCGCTCAGTCTCCTACACCCTATCTGTGTCCCTCATGATTCTTCACTCCTCTGTATGGTAACCCCTCACTCTCCTACATCCTATCTGTGTCCCTCATGGTTCTACACACCTCTATAACGTCACCCCTCAGTCTCCTACACCCTACCTCTGTCCCTCATCGTTTTGCACAACTCTATATGGGTACCCCTGAGCCTCCTACACCCTATCTGTGTCCCTCATTGTTCTTCAGACCTCTATAAGGTCACCCCTCAGTCTCCTCCACCCTATCTGTGTCCCTCATGGTTCTACACACCTCTATAAAGTCACCCCTTAGTCTCCTACACCCTATCTGTGTCCCTCATGGTTCTACACACCTCTATAAGGTCACCCCCTCAGTCTCCTACAACCTATTTGTGTTCCTCATAGTTCTACACACCTCTTAAAGTGACCCCTCAGTCTCCTACACCCTATCTGTGTCCCTCATGGTTGTAGACACCTCTATAAGCTCACCCCTCAGTCTGCTTCACCCTATCTCTGTCCCTCATCGTTCTCCACACCTCTATTAAGGGTACCCGTCTGTCTCCTACACCCTATTTGTGTCCCTCATTGTTCTTCACACCTCTGTAAGGTCCCAAATAGTCCCCTACAACCTATCTGTTTCCCTCATGGTTCTACACACCTCCATAAGGTCACCCCTCAGTCTGCTACACCCTATCTGTGTCCCTCATAGTTCTAAACACCTATATATGGTCACCTCTTAGTCTCCTACACCCTATCTGTGTCCCTCAAGGTTGTAGACACCTCTATAAGGTCACCCCTCAGTCTCCTAAACCCTATCTGTGTCCTTCATGGTTCTACACACCTCTATAAGGTGACCCCTCAGTCTCCTACACCCTATCTGTGTCCCTCATGGTTCTACACACCTCCATAAGGTCACCCCTCAGTCTCCTACACCCTATCTCTGTCTCTCATTGTTCTACACACCTCTATAATTTTACCCCTCAGTCCCCTACACCCTATCTGTGTCCCTCATGGATCTACACTCCTCCATAAGGTCACCCCTCAGTCTCCTACACCCTATATGTGTCCCTCATGGATCTACACAGCTCTATAAGGTCACCCCTCAGTCTCCTACACCCTATCGGTGTCCCTCATGGTTCTAGACATCTCTATAAGGTCAGTGCTCAGTCTCCAACTCCCAATCTGTGTCCCTCATGATTCTTCACTCCTCTGTATGGTCACCCCTCTGTCTCCTACACCCTATCTGTGTCCCTCATTGTTCTTCACACCTCTGTAAGGTCCCAAATAGTCCCCTACACCCTATCTGTTTCCCTCATGGTTCAACACACCTCTATAAGGTCACCCCTCAGTCTCCTACACCCTATCTGTGTCCCCCATGGTTCTACACACCTCTGTAAAGTCACCCCTCAGTCTCCTACACCCTATCTGTGTCCCTCATGTTTCTACAATCTCTATAAGGTCACCCCTCAGTCTCCTACACCCTATCTGTGTCCCTCATGTTTCTACAATCTCTATAAGGTCACCCCTCAGTCTCCTACACCCTATCTGTGTCCCTCAAGGTTGTAGACACCTCTATAAGGTCACCCCTCAGTCTCCTAAACCCTATCTGTGTCCTTCATGGCTCTACACACCTCTATGAGGTGACCCCTCAGTATCCTACACCCTATCTGTGTCCCTTATGGTTCTACACACCTCTATAAGGTCATCCCTCAGTCTCCTACACCCTATCTGTGTCCCTTATGGTTCTACCCACCTGTATAAGGTCATCCCTCAGTCTCCTACACCCTATCTGTGTCCCTCATGGATCTTCACACCTCTATAAGGTCACCCCTCAGTATCCTACACCCTATCTGTGTCCCTTATGGTTCTACACACCTCTATAAGGTCATCCCTCAGTCTCCTACACCCTATCTGTGTCCCTCATGGATCTACACACCTCTATAAGGTCACCCCTCAGTCTCCTACACCCTATGTGTGTCCCTCATGGATCTACACACCTCTATAAGGTCACCCCTCAGTCTCCTACACCCTATCTCTGTCTCTCATTGTTCTACACACCTCTATAATTTCACCCCTCAGTCTCCTACACCCTATCTGTGTCCCTCATGGTTCTACACACCTCTATAAGGTCACCCCTCAGTCTCCTACACCCTATCTCTGTCTCTCATTGTTCTACACACCTCTATAATTTCACCCCTCAGTCCCCTACACCCTATCTGTGTCCCTCATGGATCTACACACCTCTATAAAGTCACCCCTCAGTCTCCTACACCCTATATGTGTCCCTCATTGATCTACACACCTCTATAAGGTCACCCCTCAGTCTCCTACACCCTATCGGTGTCCCTCATGGTTCTAGACATCTCTATAAGGTCACCGCTCAGTCTCGAACACCCAATCTGTGTCCCTCATGATTCTTCATTCCTCTGTATGGTCACCCCTCTGTCTCCTACACCCTATCTGTGTCCCTCATAGTTCTAAACACCTATATAAGGTCACCTCTCAGTCTCCTACACCCTATTTGTGTCCCTCATGGTTCTATCCATCTCTACAAGGTCACCCCTGAGTCTCCTACACCCTATCTGTGTCCCTCATGGTTCTACACACCTCTATAACGTCACCCCTCAGTCTCCTACACCGTATCTGTGCCCCTCATGGTTGTACACACCTCTATAAGGTCACCCCTCAGTCTCCTACACCCTATCTCTGTCCCTCATCGTTTTGCACAACTCTATATGGGTACCCCTGAGCCTCCTACACCCTATCTGTGTCCCTCATTGTTCTTCACACCTCTATAAGGTCACCCCTCAGTCTCCTCCACCCTATCTGTGTCCCTCATGGTTCTACACACCTCTATAAAGTCACCCCTTAGTCTCCTACACCCTATCTGTGTCCCTCATGGTTCTACACACCTCTATAAGGTCACCCCTCAGTCTCCTACACCCTATTTGTGTCCCTCATGGTTCTACACACCTCTTAAAGTGACCCCTCAGTCTCCTACACCCTATCTGTGTCCCTCATGGTTGTAGACACCTCTATAAGCTCACCCCTCAGTCTGCTTCACCCTATCTCTGTCCCTCATCGTTATGCACAGCTCTATTAAGGTTACCCCTCAGCCTCCTACACCCTATTTGTGTCCCTCATTGTTCTTCAAACCTCTGTAAGGTCCCCCACAGTCCCCTACACCCTATCTGTTTCCCTCATGGTTCTACACACCTCTATAAGGTCACCCCTCAGTCTCCAACACCCTATCTGTTTCCCTCATGGTTCTACACATCTCTATAAGGTCACCCCTCAGTCTCCTACACCCTATTTGTGTCCCTCATGGTTGTAGACACCTCTATAAGCTCACCCCTCAGTCTGCTTCACCCTATCTCTGTCCCTCATCGTTATGCACAGCTCTATTAAGGGTACCCCTCAGCCTCCTACACCCTATTTGTGTCCCTCATTGTTCTTCACACCTCTGTAAGGCCCCCCACAGTCCCCTACACCCTATCTGTTTCCCTCATGGTTCTACACACCTCTGTAAGGTCACCCCTCAGTCTCCTACACCCTATCTGTGTCCCTCATGGTTCTTCAGACCTCTATAAGGTCACCCCTCAGACTCCTACACCCTATCTGTGTCCCTCATGGTTCTACACACCTCTGTAAAGTCACCCCTCAGTCTCCTACACCCTATCTGTGTCCCTCATGTTTCTACAATCTCTATAAGGTCACCCCTCAGTCTCCTACACCCTATCTGTGTCCCTCATAGTTCTAAACACCTATATAAGGTCACCCCTCAGTCTCCTACACCCTATCTGTGTCCCTCATAGTTCTAAACACCTATATAAGGTCACCTCTCAGTCTCCTACACCCTATTTGTGTCCCTCATGGTTCTATCCATCTCTACAAGGTCACCCCTCAGTCTCCTACACACTATTTGTGTCCCTCATGGTTCTACACACCTCTTAAAGTGACCCCTCAGTCTCCTACACCCTATCTGTGTCCCTCATGGTTGTAGACACCTCTATAAGCTCACCCCTCAGTCTGCTTCACCCTATCTCTGTCCCTCATCGTTATGCACAGCTCTATTAAGGGTACCCCTCAGCCTTCTACACCCTATTTGTGTCCCTCATTGTTCTTCACACATCTGTAAGGTCCCCCACAGTCCCCTACACCCTATCTGTTTCCCTCATGGTTCTACACACCTCTATAAGGTCACCCCTCAGTCTCCTACACCCTATCTGTGTCCCTCATGGTTCTTCAGACCTCTATAAGGTCACCCCTCAGTCTCCTACACCCTATCTGTGTCCCTCATGGTTGTAGACACCTCTATAAGCTCACCCCTCAGTCTGCTTCACCCTATCTCTGTCCCTCATCGTTATGCACAGCTCTATTAAGGGTACCCCTCAGCCTCCTACACCCTATTTGTGTCCCTCATTGTTCTTCACACCTCTGTAAGGTCCCCCACAGTCCCCTACACCCTATCTGATTCCCTCATGGTTCAACACACCTCTATAAGGTCACCCCTCAGTCTCCTACACCCTATTTGTGTCCCTCATGGTTGTAGACACCTCTATAAGCTCACCCCTCAGTCTGCTTCACCCTATCTCTGTCCCTCATCGTTATGCACAGCTCTATTAATGGTACCCCTCAGCCTCCTACACCCTATTTGTGTCCCTCATTGTTCTTCACACCTCTGTAAGGTCCCCCACAGTCCCCTACACCCTATCTGTTTCCCTCATGGTTCTACACACCTCTATAAGGTCACCCCTCAGTCTCCTACACCCTATCTGTGTCCCTCATGGTTCTTCAGACCTCTATAAGGTCACCCCTCAGTCTCCTACACCCTATCTGTGTCCCTCATGGTTCTACACACCTCTGTAAAGTCACCCCTCAGTCTCCTACACCCTATCTGTGTCCCTCATGTTTCTACAATCTCTAGAAGGTCACCCCTCCGTCTCCTACACCCTATCTGTGTCCCTCATGTTTCTACAATCTCTATAAGGTCACCCCTCAGTCTCCTACACCCTATCTGTGTCCCTCATGGTTGTAGACACCTCTATAAGGTCACCCCTCAGTCTGCTACACCCTATGTGTGTCCTTCATGGTTCTACCCACCTCTATAAGGTCATCCCTCAGTCGCCTACACCCTATCTGTGTCCCTCATGGATCTACACACCTCTATAAGGTCACCCCTCAGTATCCTACACCCTATCTGTGTCCCTTATGGTTCTACACACCTCTATAAGGTCATCCCTCAGTCTCCTACACCCTATCTGTGTCCCTCATGGATCTACACACCTCTATAAGGTCACCCCTCAGTCCCCTACACCCTATCTGTGTCCCTCATGGTTCTGAACACCTCTATAAGTTCACCCCTTAGTCCCCTACACCCTATCTGTGTCCCTCATGGTTCTAGACATCTCTATAAGGTCACCGCTCAGTCTCCAACACCCTATCTGTGTCCCTCATTGTTCTACACACCTCTATAATTTCACCCCTCAGTCTCCTACACCCTATCTGTGTCCCTCATGGTTCTACACACCTCTATAAGGTCACCCCTCAGTCTCCTACACCCTATCTCTGTCTCTCATTGTTCTACACACCTCTATAATTTCACCCCTCAGTCCCCTACACCCTATCTGTGTCCCTCATGGATCTACACACCTCCATAAGGTCACCCCTCAGTCTCCTACACCCTATATGTGTCCCTCATTGATCTACACACCTCTATAAGGTCACCCCTCAGTCTCCTACACCCTATTGGTGTCCCTCATGGTTCTAGACATCTCTATAAGGTCACCGCTCAGTCTCGAACACCCAATCTGTGTCCCTCATGATTCTTCACTCCTCTGTATGGTCACCCCTCTGTCTCCTACACCCTATCTGTGTCCCTCATAGTTCTAAACACCTATATAAGGTCACCTCTCAGTCTCCTACACCCTATTTGTGTCCCTCATGGTTCTATCCATCTCTATAAGGTCACCCCTCAGTCTCCTACACCCTATCTGTGTCCCTCATGGTTCAACACACCTCTATAACGTCACCCCTCAGTCTCCTACACCGTATCTGTGCCCCTCATGGTTGTACACACCTCTATAAGGTCACCGCTCAGTCTCCTACACCCTATCTGTGTCCCTCATGATTCTTCACTCCTCTGTATGGTAACCCCTCACTCTCCTACATCCTATCTGTGTCCCTCATGGTTCTACACACCTCTATAACGTCACCCCTCAGTCTCCTACACCCTATCTCTGTCCCTCATCATTTTGCACAACTCTCTATGGGTACCCCTGAGCCTCCTACACCCTATCTGTGTCCCTCATGGTTCTACACACCTCTATAAGGTCACCCCTCAGTCTCCTACACACTATTTGTGTCCCTCATGGTTCTACACACCTCTTAAAGTGACCCCTCAGTCTCCTACACCCTATCTGTGTCCCTCATGGTTGTAGACACCTCTATAAGCTCACCCCTCAGTCTGCTTCACCCTATCTCTGTCCCTCATCGTTATGCACAGCTCTATTAAGGGTACCCCTCAGCCTCCTACACCCTATTTGTGTCCCTCATTGTTCTTCACACATCTGTAAGGTCCCCCACAGTCCCCTACACCCTATCTGTTTCCCTCATGGTTCTACACACCTCTATAAGGTCACCCCTCAGTCTCCTACAACCTATCTGTGTCCCTCATGGTTCTTCAGACCTCTATAAGGTCACCCCTCAGACTCCTACACCCTATCTGTGTCCCTCATGGTTCTACACACCTCTGTAAAGTCACCCCTCAGTCTCCTACACCCTATCTGTGTCCCTCATGTTTCTACAATCTCTATAAGGTCACCCCTCAGTCTCCTACACCCTATCTGTGTCCCTCATAGTTCTAAACACCTATATAAGGTCACCCCTCTGTCTCCTACACCCTATCTGTGTCCCTCATAGTTCTAAACACCTATATAAGGTCACCTCTCAGTCTCCTACACCCTATTTGTGTCCCTCATGGTTCTATCCATCTCTACAAGGTCACCCCTCAGTCTCCTACACACTATTTGTGTCCCTCATGGTTCTACACACCTCTTAAAGTGACCCCTCAGTCTCCTACACCCTATCTGTGTCCCTCATGGTTGTAGACACCTCTATAAGCTCACCCCTCAGTCTGCTTCACCCTATCTCTGTCCCTCATCGTTATGCACAGCTCTATTAAGGGTACCCCTCAGCCTTCTACACCCTATTTGTGTCCCTCATTGTTCTTCACACATCTGTAAGGTCCCCCACAGTCCCCTACACCCTATCTGTTTCCCTCATGGTTCTACACACCTCTATAAGGTCACCCCTCAGTCTCCTACACCCTATCTGTGTCCCTCATGGTTCTTCAGACCTCTATAAGGTCACCCCTCAGTCTCCTACACCCTATCTGTGTCCCTCATGGTTGTAGACACCTCTATAAGCTCACCCCTCAGTCTGCTTCACCCTATCTCTGTCCCTCATCGTTATGCACAGCTCTATTAAGGGTACCCCTCAGCCTCCTACACCCTATTTGTGTCCCTCATTGTTCTTCACACCTCTGTAAGGTCCCCCACAGTCCCCTACACCCTATCTGATTCCCTCATGGTTCAACACACCTCTATAAGGTCACCCCTCAGTCTCCTACACCCTATTTGTGTCCCTCATGGTTGTAGACACCTCTATAAGCTCACCCCTCAGTCTGCTTCACCCTATCTCTGTCCCTCATCGTTATGCACAGCTCTATTAAGGGTACCCCTCAGCCTCCTACACCCTATTTGTGTCCCTCATTGTTCTTCACACCTCTGTAAGGTCCCCCACAGTCCCCTACACCCTATCTGTTTCCCTCATGGTTCTACACACCTCTATAAGGTCACCCCTCAGTCTCCTACACCCTATCTGTGTCCCTCATGGTTCTTCAGACCTCTATAAGGTCACCCCTCAGTCTCCTACACCCTATCTGTGTCCCTCATGGTTCTACACACCTCTGTAAAGTCACCCCTCAGTCTCCTACACCCTATCTGTGTCCCTCATGTTTCTACAATCTCTAGAAGGTCACCCCTCCGTCTCCTACACCCTATCTGTGTCCCTCATGTTTCTACAATCTCTATAAGGTCACCCCTCAGTCTCCTACACCCTATCTGTGTCCCTCATGGTTGTAGACACCTCTATAAGGTCACCCCTCAGTCTGCTACACCCTATGTGTTTCCTTCATGGTTCTACCCACCTCTATAAGGTCATCCCTCAGTCGCCTACACCCTATCTGTGTCCCTCATGGATCTACACACCTCTATAAGGTCACCCCTCAGTATCCTACACCCTATCTGTGTCCCTTATGGTTCTACACACCTCTATTATGTCATCCCTCAGTCTCCTACACCCTATCTGTGTCCCTCATGGATCTACACACCTCTATAAGGTCACCCCTCAGTCCCCTACACCCTATCTGTGTCCCTCATGGTTCTGAACACCTCTATAAGTTCACCCCTTAGTCCCCTACACCCTATCTGTGTCCCTCATGGTTCTAGACATCTCTATAAGGTCACCGCTCAGTCTCCAACACCCTATCTGTGTCCCTCATTGTTCTACACACCTCTATAATTTCACCCCTCAGTCTCCTACACCCTATCTGTGTCCCTCATGGTTCTACACACCTCTATAAGGTCACCCCTCAGTCTCCTACACCCTATCTCTGTCTCTCATTGTTCTACACACCTCTATAATTTCACCCCTCAGTCCCCTACACCCTATCTGTGTCCCTCATGGATCTACACACCTCCATAAGGTCACCCCTCAGTCTCCTACACCCTATATGTGTCCCTCATTGATCTACACACCTCTATAAGGTCACCCCTCAGTCTCCTACACCCTATTGGTGTCCCTCATGGTTCTAGACATCTCTATAAGGTCACCGCTCAGTCTCGAACACCCAATCTGTGTCCCTCATGATTCTTCACTCCTCTGTATGGTCACCCCTCTGTCTCCTACACCCTATCTGTGTCCCTCATAGTTCTAAACACCTATATAAGGTCACCTCTCAGTCTCCTACACCCTATTTGTGTCCCTCATGGTTCTATCCATCTCTATAAGGTCACCCCTCAGTCTCCTACACCCTATCTGTGTCCCTCATGGTTCAACACACCTCTATAACGTTACCCCTCAGTCTCCTACACCGTATCTGTGCCCCTCATGGTTGTACACACCTCTATAAGGTCACCGCTCAGTCTCCTACACCCTATCTGTGTCCCTCATGATTCTTCACTCCTCTGTATGGTAACCCCTCACTCTCCTACATCCTATCTGTGTCCCTCATGGTTCTACACACCTCTATAACGTCACCCCTCAGTCTCCTACACCCTATCTCTGTCCCTCATCATTTTGCACAACTCTCTATGGGTACCCCTGAGCCTCCTACACCCTATCTGTGTCCCTCATGGTTCTACACACCTCTATAAGGTCACCCCTCAGTCTCCTACACACTATTTGTGTCCCTCATGGTTCTACACACCTCTTAAAGTGACCCCTCAGTCTCCTACACCCTATCTGTGTCCCTCATGGTTGTAGACACCTCTATAAGCTCACCCCTCAGTCTGCTTCACCCTATCTCTGTCCCTCATCGTTATGCACAGCTCTATTAAGGGTACCCCTCAGCCTCCTACACCCTATTTGTGTCCCTCATTGTTCTTCACACATCTGTAAGGTCCCCCACAGTCCCCTACACCCTATCTGTTTCCCTCATGGTTCTACACACCTCTATAAGGTCACCCCTCAGTCTCCTACACCCTATCTGTGTCCCTCATGGTTCTTCAGACCTCTATAAGGTCACCCCTCAGTCTCCTACACCCTATCTGTGTCCCTCATGGTTGTAGACACCTCTATAAGCTCACCCCTCAGTCTGCTTCACGCTATCTCTGTCCCTCATCGTTATGCACAGCTCTATTAAGGGTACCCCTCAGCCTCCTACACCCTATTTGTGTCCCTCATTGTTCTTCACACCTCTGTAAGGTCCCCCACAGTCCCCTACACCCTATCTGATTCCCTCATGGTTCTACACACCTCTATAAGGTCACCCCTCAGTCTCCTACACCCTATTTGTGTCCCTCATGGTTGTAGACACCTCTATAAGCTCACCCCTCAGTCTGCTTCACCCTATCTCTGTCCCTCATCGTTATGCACAGCTCTATTAAGGGTACCCCTCAGCCTCCTACACCCTATTTGTGTCCCTCATTGTTCTTCACACCTCTGTAAGGTCCCCCACAGTCCCCTACACCCTATCTGTTTCCCTCATGGTTCTACACACCTCTATAAGGTCACCCCTCAGTCTCCTACACCCTATCTGTGTCCCTCATGGTTCTTCAGTCCTCTATAAGGTCACCCCTCAGTCTCCTACACCCTATCTGTGTCCCTCATGGTTCTACACACCTCTGTAAAGTCACCCCTCAGTCTCCTACACCCTATTTGTGTCCCTCATGTTTCTACAATCTCTAGAAGGTCACCCCTCAGTCTCCTACACCCTATCTGTGTCCCTCATGTTTCTACAATCTCTATAAGGTCACCCCTCAGTCTCCTACACCCTATCTGTGTCCCTCATGGTTGTAGACACCTCTATAAGTCACCCCTCAGTCTGCTACACCCTATGTGTGTCCTTCATGGTTCTACACACCTCTATAAGGTCACCACTCAGTCTCCTACACCCTATCTCTGTCTCTCATTGTTCTACACACCTCTATAATTTCACCCCTCAGTCTCCTACACCCTATCTGTGTCCCTCATGGTTCTACACACCTCTATAAGGTCACCCCTCAGTATCCTACACCCTATCTGTGTCCCTTATGGTTCTACACACCTCTATAAGGTCATCCCTCAGTCTCCTACACCCTATCTGTGTCCCTCATGGATCTACACACCTCTATAAGGTCACCCCTCAGTCTCCTACACCCTATGTGTGTCCCTCATGGATCTACACACCTCTATAAGGTCATCCCTCAGTCTCCTACACCCTATCTCTGTCTCTCATTGTTCTACACACCTCTATAATTTCACCCCTCAGTCTCCTACACCCTATCTGTGTCCCTCATGGTTCTACACACCTCTATAAGGTCACCCCTCAGTCTGCTTCACCCTATCTCTGTCCCTCATCGTTATGCACAGCTCTATTAAGGGTACCCCTCAGCCTCCTACACCCTATTTGTGTCCCTCATTGTTCTTCACACCTCTGTAAGGTCCCCCACAGTCCCCTACACCCTATCTGATTCCCTTATGGTTCTACACACCTCTATAAGGTCACCCCTCAGTCTCCTACACCCTATTTGTGTCCCTCATGGTTGTAGACACCTCTATAAGCTCACCCCTCAGTCTGCTTCACCCTATCTCTGTCCCTCATCGTTATGCACAGCTCTATTAAGGGTACCCCTCAGCCTCCTACACCCTATTTGTGTCACTCATTGTTCTTCACACCTCTGTAAGGTCCCCCACAGTCCCCTACACCCTATCTGTTTCCCTCATGGTTCTACACACCTCTATAAGGTCACCCCTCAGTCTCCTACACCCTATCTGTGTCCCTCATGGTTCTTCAGTCCTCTATAAGGTCACCCCTCAGTCTCCTACACCCTATCTGTGTCCCTCATGGTTCTACACACCTCTGTAAAGTCACCCCTCAGTCTCCTACACCCTATCTGTGTCCCTCATGTTTCTACAATCTCTAGAAGGTCACCCCTCAGTCTCCTACACCCTATCTGTGTCCCTCATGTTTCTACAATCTCTATAAGGTCACCCCTCAGTCTCCTACACCCTATCTGTGTCCCTCATGGTTGTAGACACCTCTATAAGTCACCCCTCAGTCTGCTACACCGTATGTGTGTCCTTCATGGTTCTACACACCTCTATAAGGTCACCACTCAGTCTCCTACACCCTATCTGTGTCCCTTATGGTTCTACACACCTCTATAAGGTCATCCCTCAGTCTCCTACACCCTATCTGTGTCCCTTATGGTTCTACACACCTCTATAAGGTCACCCCTCAGTATCCTACACCCTATCTGTGTCCCTTATGGTTCTACACACCTCTATAAGGTCATCCCTCAGTCTCCTACACCCTATCTGTGTCCCTCATGGATCTACACACCTCTATAAGGTCACCCCTCAGTCTCCTACACCCTATGTGTGTCCCTCATGGATCTACACACCTCTATAAGGTCATCCCTCAGTCTCCTACACCCTATCTCTGTCTCTCATTGTTCTACACACCTCTATAATTTCACCCCTCAGTCTCCTACACCCTATCTGTGTCCCTCATGGTTCTACACACCTCTATAAGGTCACCCCTGAGTCTCCTACACCCTATCTCTGTCTCTCATTGTTCTACAATCTCTAGAAGGTCACCCCTCAGTCTCCTACACCCTATCTGTGTCCCTCATGTTTCTACAATCTCTATAAGGTCACCCCTCAGTCTCCTACACCCTATCTGTGTCCCTCATGGTTCAACACACCTCTATAACGTCACCCCTCAGTCTCCTACACCGTATCTGTGCCCCTCATGGTTGTACACACCTCTATAAGGTCACCGCTCAGTCTCCTACACCCTATCTGTGTCCCTCATGATTCTTCACTCCTCTGTATGGTAACCCCTCACTCTCCTACATCCTATCTGTGTCCCTCATGGTTCTACACACCTCTATAACGTCACCCCTCAGTCTCCTACACCCTATCTCTGTCCCTCATCATTTTGCACAACTCTCTATGGGTACCCCTGAGCCTCCTACACCCTATCTGTGTCCCTCATGGTTCTACACACCTCTATAAGGTCACCCCTCAGTCTCCTACACACTATTTGTGTCCCTCATGGTTCTACACACCTCTTAAAGTGACCCCTCAGTCTCCTACACCCTATCTGTGTCCCTCATGGTTGTAGACACCTCTATAAGCTCACCCCTCAGTCTGCTTCACCCTATCTCTGTCCCTCATCGTTATGCACAGCTCTATTAAGGGTACCCCTCAGCCTCCTACACCCTATTTGTGTCCCTCATTGTTCTTCACACATCTGTAAGGTCCCCCACAGTCCCCTACACCCTATCTGTTTCCCTCATGGTTCTACACACCTCTATAAGGTCACCCCTCAGTCTCCTACAACCTATCTGTGTCCCTCATGGTTCTTCAGACCTCTATAAGGTCACCCCTCAGACTCCTACACCCTATCTGTGTCCCTCATGGTTCTACACACCTCTGTAAAGTCACCCCTCAGTCTCCTACACCCTATCTGTGTCCCTCATGTTTCTACAATCTCTATAAGGTCACCCCTCAGTCTCCTACACCCTATCTGTGTCCCTCATAGTTCTAAACACCTATATAAGGTCACCCCTCTGTCTCCTACACCCTATCTGTGTCCCTCATAGTTCTAAACACCTATATAAGGTCACCTCTCAGTCTCCTACACCCTATTTGTGTCCCTCATGGTTCTATCCATCTCTACAAGGTCACCCCTCAGTCTCCTACACACTATTTGTGTCCCTCATGGTTCTACACACCTCTTAAAGTGACCCCTCAGTCTCCTACACCCTATCTGTGTCCCTCATGGTTGTAGACACCTCTATAAGCTCACCCCTCAGTCTGCTTCACCCTATCTCTGTCCCTCATCGTTATGCACAGCTCTATTAAGGGTACCCCTCAGCCTTCTACACCCTATTTGTGTCCCTCATTGTTCTTCACACATCTGTAAGGTCCCCCACAGTCCCCTACACCCTATCTGTTTCCCTCATGGTTCTACACACCTCTATAAGGTCACCCCTCAGTCTCCTACACCCTATCTGTGTCCCTCATGGTTCTTCAGACCTCTATAAGGTCACCCCTCAGTCTCCTACACCCTATCTGTGTCCCTCATGGTTGTAGACACCTCTATAAGCTCACCCCTCAGTCTGCTTCACCCTATCTCTGTCCCTCATCGTTATGCACAGCTCTATTAAGGGTACCCCTCAGCCTCCTACACCCTATTTGTGTCCCTCATTGTTCTTCACACCTCTGTAAGGTCCCCCACAGTCCCCTACACCCTATCTGATTCCCTCATGGTTCAACACACCTCTATAAGGTCACCCCTCAGTCTCCTACACCCTATTTGTGTCCCTCATGGTTGTAGACACCTCTATAAGCTCACCCCTCAGTCTGCTTCACCCTATCTCTGTCCCTCATCGTTATGCACAGCTCTATTAAGGGTACCCCTCAGCCTCCTACACCCTATTTGTGTCCCTCATTGTTCTTCACACCTCTGTAAGGTCCCCCACAGTCCCCTACACCCTATCTGTTTCCCTCATGGTTCTACACACCTCTATAAGGTCACCCCTCAGTCTCCTACACCCTATCTGTGTCCCTCATGGTTCTTCAGACCTCTATAAGGTCACCCCTCAGTCTCCTACACCCTATCTGTGTCCCTCATGGTTCTACACACCTCTGTAAAGTCACCCCTCAGTCTCCTACACCCTATCTGTGTCCCTCATGTTTCTACAATCTCTAGAAGGTCACCCCTCCGTCTCCTACACCCTATCTGTGTCCCTCATGTTTCTACAATCTCTATAAGGTCACCCCTCAGTCTCCTACACCCTATCTGTGTCCCTCATGGTTGTAGACACCTCTATAAGGTCACCCCTCAGTCTGCTACACCCTATGTGTTTCCTTCATGGTTCTACCCACCTCTATAAGGTCATCCCTCAGTCGCCTACACCCTATCTGTGTCCCTCATGGATCTACACACCTCTATAAGGTCACCCCTCAGTATCCTACACCCTATCTGTGTCCCTTATGGTTCTACACACCTCTATAAGGTCATCCCTCAGTCTCCTACACCCTATCTGTGTCCCTCATGGATCTACACACCTCTATAAGGTCACCCCTCAGTCCCCTACACCCTATCTGTGTCCCTCATGGTTCTGAACACCTCTATAAGTTCACCCCTTAGTCCCCTACACCCTATCTGTGTCCCTCATGGTTCTAGACATCTCTATAAGGTCACCGCTCAGTCTCCAACACCCTATCTGTGTCCCTCATTGTTCTACACACCTCTATAATTTCACCCCTCAGTCTCCTACACCCTATCTGTGTCCCTCATGGTTCTACACACCTCTATAAGGTCACCCCTCAGTCTCCTACACCCTATCTCTGTCTCTCATTGTTCTACACACCTCTATAATTTCACCCCTCAGTCCCCTACACCCTATCTGTGTCCCTCATGGATCTACACACCTCCATAAGGTCACCCCTCAGTCTCCTACACCCTATATGTGTCCCTCATTGATCTACACACCTCTATAAGGTCACCCCTCAGTCTCCTACACCCTATTGGTGTCCCTCATGGTTCTAGACATCTCTATAAGGTCACCGCTCAGTCTCGAACACCCAATCTGTGTCCCTCATGATTCTTCACTCCTCTGTATGGTCACCCCTCTGTCTCCTACACCCTATCTGTGTCCCTCATAGTTCTAAACACCTATATAAGGTCACCTCTCAGTCTCCTACACCCTATTTGTGTCCCTCATGGTTCTATCCATCTCTATAAGGTCACCCCTCAGTCTCCTACACCCTATCTGTGTCCCTCATGGTTCAACACACCTCTATAACGTCACCCCTCAGTCTCCTACACCGTATCTGTGCCCCTCATGGTTGTACACACCTCTATAAGGTCACCGCTCAGTCTCCTACACCCTATCTGTGTCCCTCATGATTCTTCACTCCTCTGTATGGTAACCCCTCACTCTCCTACATCCTATCTGTGTCCCTCATGGTTCTACACACCTCTATAACGTCACCCCTCAGTCTCCTACACCCTATCTCTGTCCCTCATCATTTTGCACAACTCTCTATGGGTACCCCTGAGCCTCCTACACCCTATCTGTGTCCCTCATGGTTCTACACACCTCTATAAGGTCACCCCTCAGTCTCCTACACACTATTTGTGTCCCTCATGGTTCTACACACCTCTTAAAGTGACCCCTCAGTCTCCTACACCCTATCTGTGTCCCTCATGGTTGTAGACACCTCTATAAGCTCACCCCTCAGTCTGCTTCACCCTATCTCTGTCCCTCATCGTTATGCACAGCTCTATTAAGGGTACCCCTCAGCCTCCTACACCCTATTTGTGTCCCTCATTGTTCTTCACACATCTGTAAGGTCCCCCACAGTCCCCTACACCCTATCTGTTTCCCTCATGGTTCTACACACCTCTATAAGGTCACCCCTCAGTCTCCTACACCCTATCTGTGTCCCTCATGGTTCTTCAGACCTCTATAAGGTCACCCCTCAGTCTCCTACACCCTATCTGTGTCCCTCATGGTTGTAGACACCTCTATAAGCTCACCCCTCAGTCTGCTTCACGCTATCTCTGTCCCTCATCGTTATGCACAGCTCTATTAAGGGTACCCCTCAGCCTCCTACACCCTATTTGTGTCCCTCATTGTTCTTCACACCTCTGTAAGGTCCCCCACAGTCCCCTACACCCTATCTGATTCCCTCATGGTTCTACACACCTCTATAAGGTCACCCCTCAGTCTCCTACACCCTATTTGTGTCCCTCATGGTTGTAGACACCTCTATAAGCTCACCCCTCAGTCTGCTTCACCCTATCTCTGTCCCTCATCGTTATGCACAGCTCTATTAAGGGTACCCCTCAGCCTCCTACACCCTATTTGTGTCCCTCATTGTTCTTCACACCTCTGTAAGGTCCCCCACAGTCCCCTACACCCTATCTGTTTCCCTCATGGTTCTACACACCTCTATAAGGTCACCCCTCAGTCTCCTACACCCTATCTGTGTCCCTCATGGTTCTTCAGTCCTCTATAAGGTCACCCCTCAGTCTCCTACACCCTATCTGTGTCCCTCATGGTTCTACACACCTCTGTAAAGTCACCCCTCAGTCTCCTACACCCTATTTGTGTCCCTCATGTTTCTACAATCTCTAGAAGGTCACCCCTCAGTCTCCTACACCCTATCTGTGTCCCTCATGTTTCTACAATCTCTATAAGGTCACCCCTCAGTCTCCTACACCCTATCTGTGTCCCTCATGGTTGTAGACACCTCTATAAGTCACCCCTCAGTCTGCTACACCCTATGTGTGTCCTTCATGGTTCTACACACCTCTATAAGGTCACCACTCAGTCTCCTACACCCTATCTCTGTCTCTCATTGTTCTACACACCTCTATAATTTCACCCCTCAGTCTCCTACACCCTATCTGTGTCCCTCATGGTTCTACACACCTCTATAAGGTCACCCCTCAGTATCCTACACCCTATCTGTGTCCCTTATGGTTCTACACACCTCTATAAGGTCATCCCTCAGTCTCCTACACCCTATCTGTGTCCCTCATGGATCTACACACCTCTATAAGGTCACCCCTCAGTCTCCTACACCCTATGTGTGTCCCTCATGGATCTACACACCTCTATAAGGTCATCCCTCAGTCTCCTACACCCTATCTCTGTCTCTCATTGTTCTACACACCTCTATAATTTCACCCCTCAGTCTCCTACACCCTATCTGTGTCCCTCATGGTTCTACACACCTCTATAAGGTCACCCCTCAGTCTGCTTCACCCTATCTCTGTCCCTCATCGTTATGCACAGCTCTATTAAGGGTACCCCTCAGCCTCCTACACCCTATTTGTGTCCCTCATTGTTCTTCACACCTCTGTAAGGTCCCCCACAGTCCCCTACACCCTATCTGATTCCCTTATGGTTCTACACACCTCTATAAGGTCACCCCTCAGTCTCCTACACCCTATTTGTGTCCCTCATGGTTGTAGACACCTCTATAAGCTCACCCCTCAGTCTGCTTCACCCTATCTCTGTCCCTCATCGTTATGCACAGCTCTATTAAGGGTACCCCTCAGCCTCCTACACCCTATTTGTGTCACTCATTGTTCTTCACACCTCTGTAAGGTCCCCCACAGTCCCCTACACCCTATCTGTTTCCCTCATGGTTCTACACACCTCTATAAGGTCACCCCTCAGTCTCCTACACCCTATCTGTGTCCCTCATGGTTCTTCAGTCCTCTATAAGGTCACCCCTCAGTCTCCTACACCCTATCTGTGTCCCTCATGGTTCTACACACCTCTGTAAAGTCACCCCTCAGTCTCCTACACCCTATCTGTGTCCCTCATGTTTCTACAATCTCTAGAAGGTCACCCCTCAGTCTCCTACACCCTATCTGTGTCCCTCATGTTTCTACAATCTCTATAAGGTCACCCCTCAGTCTCCTACACCCTATCTGTGTCCCTCATGGTTGTAGACACCTCTATAAGTCACCCCTCAGTCTGCTACACCGTATGTGTGTCCTTCATGGTTCTACACACCTCTATAAGGTCACCACTCAGTCTCCTACACCCTATCTGTGTCCCTTATGGTTCTACACACCTCTATAAGGTCATCCCTCAGTCTCCTACACCCTATCTGTGTCCCTTATGGTTCTACACACCTCTATAAGGTCACCCCTCAGTATCCTACACCCTATCTGTGTCCCTTATGGTTCTACACACCTCTATAAGGTCATCCCTCAGTCTCCTACACCCTATCTGTGTCCCTCATGGATCTACACACCTCTATAAGGTCACCCCTCAGTCTCCTACACCCTATGTGTGTCCCTCATGGATCTACACACCTCTATAAGGTCATCCCTCAGTCTCCTACACCCTATCTCTGTCTCTCATTGTTCTACACACCTCTATAATTTCACCCCTCAGTCTCCTACACCCTATCTGTGTCCCTCATGGTTCTACACACCTCTATAAGGTCACCCCTGAGTCTCCTACACCCTATCTCTGTCTCTCATTGTTCTACACACCTCTATAATTTCACCCCTCAGTCTCCTACACCCTATCTGTGTCCCTCATGGATCTACACACCTCCATAAGGTCACCCCTCAGTCTCCTACACCCTATATGTGTCCCTCATTGATCTACACACCTCTATAAGGTCACCCCTCTGTCTCCTACACCCTATCTGTGTCCCTCATAGTTCTAAACACCTATATAAGGTCACCTCTCAGTCTCCTACACCCTATTTGTGTCCCTCATGGTTCTATCCATCTCTATAAGGTCACCCCTCAGTCTCCTACACCCTATCTGTGTCCCTCATGGTTCAACACACCTCTATAACGTCACCCCTCAGTCTCCTACACCGTATCTGTGCCCCTCATGGTTGTACACACCTCTATAAGGTCACCGCTCAGTCTCCTACACCCTATCTGTGTCCCTCATGATTCTTCACTCCTCTGTATGGTAACCCCTCACTCTCCTACATCCTATCTGTGTCCCTCATGGTTCTACACACCTCTATAACGTCACCCCTCAGTCTCCTACACCCTATCTCTGTCCCTCATCGTTTTGCACAACTCTATATGGGTACCCCTGAGCCTTCTACACCCTATCTGTGTCCCTCATGGTTCTACACACCTCTATAAGGTCACCCCTCAGTCTCCTACACCCTATCTGTGTCCCTCATGGTTCTTCAGACCTCTATAAGGTCACCCCTCAGTCTCCTACACCCTATCTGTGTCCCTCATGGTTGTAGACACCTCTATAAACTCACCCCTCAGTCTGCTTCACCCTATCTCTGTCCCTCATAGTTCTTCACACCTCTATAAGGTCACCCCTCAGTCTCCTACACCCTATCTGTGTCCCTCATGGTTCTACACACCTCTATAATTTCACCCCTCAGTCTCCTACACCCTATTTGTGTCCCTCATGGTTCTACACACCTCTTAAAGTGACCCCTCAGTTTCCTACACCCTATCTGTGTCCCTCATGTTTCTACAATCTCTATAAGGTCACCCCTCAGTCTGCTACACCCTATGTGTGTCCTTCATGGTTCTACACACCTCTATAAGGTCATCCCTCAGTCCCCTACACCCTATCTCTGTCTCTCATTGTTCTACACACCTCTATAAGTTCACCCCTCAGTCTCCTACACCGTATCTGTGTCCCTCATGGTTATACACACCTCTATAAGGTCACCCCTCAGTCTCCTACACCCTATCTGTGTCCCTCATAGTTCTAAACACCTATATAAGGTCACCTCTCAGTCTCCTACACCCTATCTGTGTCCCTCATGGTACTTCACACCTCTATAAGTTCACCCCTCAGTCTCCTACACCGTATCTGTGTCCCTCATGGTTATACACACCTCTATAACATCAACCCTCAGTCTCCTACACCCTATTTGTGTCCCTCATGGTTCTATCCATCTCTATAAGGTCACCCCTCAGTCTCCTACACCCTATCTGTGTCCCTCATGGTTCTACACACCTCCATAAGGTCACCCCTCAGTCTCCTACACCCTATCTCTGTCTCTCATTGTTCTACACACCTCTATAATTTCACCCCTCAGTCCCCTACACCCTATCTGTGTCCCTCATGGATCTACACACCTCCATAAGGTCACCCCTCAGTCTCCTACACCCTATATGTGTCCCTCATGGATCTACACAGCTCTATAAGGTCACCCCTCAGTCTCCTACACCCTATCGGTGTCCCTCATGGTTCTAGACATCTCTATAAGGTCAGTGCTCAGTCTCCAACTCCCAATCTGTGTCCCTCATGATTCTTCACTCCTCTGTATGGTCACCCCTCTGTCTCCTACACCCTATCTGTGTCCCTCATAGTTCTAAACACCTATATATGGTCACCTCTCAGTCTCCTACACCCTATTTGTGTCCCTCATGGTTCTATCCATCTCTATAAGGTCACCCCTCAGTCTCCTACACTCTATCTGTGTCCCTCATGGTTCTACACACCTCTATAACGTCACCCCTCAGTCTCCTACACCGTATCTGTGCCCCTCATGGTTGTACACACCTCTATAACGTCACCCCTCAGTCTCCTACACCCTATCTGTGTCCCTCATGGTTGTAGACACCTCTATAAGGTCACCGCTCAGTCTCCTACACCCTATCTGTGTCCCTCATGATTCTTCACTCCTCTGTATGGTAACCCCTCACTCTCCTACATCCTATCTGTGTCCCTCATGGTTCTACACACCTCTATAACGTCACCCCTCAGTCTCCTACACCCTACCTCTGTCCCTCATCGTTTTGCACAACTCTATATGGGTACCCCTGAGCCTCCTACACCCTATCTGTGTCCCTCATTGTTCTTCAGACCTCTATAAGGTCACCCCTCAGTCTCCTCCACCCTATCTGTGTCCCTCATGGTTCTACACACCTCTATAAAGTCACCCCTTAGTCTCCTACACCCTATCTGTGTCCCTCATGGTTCTACACACCTCTATAAGGTCACCCCCTCAGTCTCCTACAACCTATTTGTGTTCCTCATAGTTCTACACACCTCTTAAAGTGACCCCTCAGTCTCCTACACCCTATCTGTGTCCCTCATGGTTGTAGACACCTCTATAAGCTCACCCCTCAGTCTGCTTCACCCTATCTCTGTCCCTCATCGTTCTCCACACCTCTATTAAGGGTACCCGTCTGACTCCTACACCCTATTTGTGTCCCTCATTGTTCTTCACACCTCTGTAAGGTCCCAAATAGTCCCCTACAACCTATCTGTTTCCCTCATGGTTCTACACACCTCCATAAGGTCACCCCTCAGTCTGCTACACCCTATCTGTGTCCCTCATAGTTCTAAACACCTATATATGGTCACCTCTTAGTCTCCTACACCCTATCTGTGTCCCTCAAGGTTGTAGACACCTCTATAAGGTCACCCCTCAGTCTCCTAAACCCTATCTGTGTCCTTCATGGTTCTACACACCTCTATAAGGTGACCCCTCAGTCTCCTACACCCTATCTGTGTCCCTCATGGTTCTACACACCTCCATAAGGTCACCCCTCAGTCTCCTACACCCTATCTCTGTCTCTCATTGTTCTACACACCTCTATAATTTTACCCCTCAGTCCCCTACACCCTATCTGTGTCCCTCATGGATCTACACTCCTCCATAAGGTCACCCCTCAGTCTCCTACACCCTATATGTGTCCCTCATGGATCTACACAGCTCTATAAGGTCACCCCTCAGTCTCCTACACCCTATCGGTGTCCCTCATGGTTCTAGACATCTCTATAAGGTCAGTGCTCAGTCTCCAACTCCCAATCTGTGTCCCTCATGATTCTTCACTCCTCTGTATGGTCACCCCTCTGTCTCCTACACCCTATCTGTGTCCCTCATTGTTCTTCACACCTCTGTAAGGTCCCAAATAGTCCCCTACACCCTATCTGTTTCCCTCATGGTTCAACACACCTCTATAAGGTCACCCCTCAGTCTCCTACACCCTATCTGTGTCCCCCATGGTTCTACACACCTCTGTAAAGTCACCCCTCAGTCTCCTACACCCTATCTGTGTCCCTCATGTTTCTACAATCTCTATAAGGTCACCCCTCAGTCTCCTACACCCTATCTGTGTCCCTCATGTTTCTACAATCTCTATAAGGTCACCCCTCAGTCTCCTACACCCTATCTGTGTCCCTCAAGGTTGTAGACACCTCTATAAGGTCACCCCTCAGTCTCCTAAACCCTATCTGTGTCCTTCATGGCTCTACACACCTCTATAAGGTGACCCCTCAGTATCCTACACCCTATCTGTGTCCCTTATGGTTCTACACACCTCTATAAGGTCATCCCTCAGTCTCCTACACCCTATCTGTGTCCCTTATGGTTCTACCCACCTGTATAAGGTCATCCCTCAGTCTCCTACACCCTATCTGTGTCCCTCATGGATCTTCACACCTCTATAAGGTCACCCCTCAGTATCCTACACCCTATCTGTGTCCCTTATGGTTCTACACACCTCTATAAGGTCATCCCTCAGTCTCCTACACCCTATCTGTTTCTCATGGATCTACACACCTCTATAAGGTCACCCCTCAGTCTCCTACACCCTATGTGTGTCCCTCATGGATCTACACACCTCTATAAGGTCACCCCTCAGTCTCCTACACCCTATCTCTGTCTCTCATTGTTCTACACACCTCTATAATTTCACCCCTCAGTCTCCTACACCCTATCTGTGTCCCTCATGGTTCTACACACCTCTATAAGGTCACCCCTCAGTCTCCTACACCCTATCTCTGTCTCTCATTGTTCTACACACCTCTATAATTTCACCCCTCAGTCCCCTACACCCTATCTGTGTCCCTCATGGATCTACACACCTCTATAAAGTCACCCCTCAGTCTCCTACACCCTATATGTGTCCCTCATTGATCTACACACCTCTATAAGGTCACCCCTCAGTCTCCTACACCCTATCGGTGTCCCTCATGGTTCTAGACATCTCTATAAGGTCACCGCTCAGTCTCGAACACCCAATCTGTGTCCCTCATGATTCTTCATTCCTCTGTATGGTCACCCCTCTGTCTCCTACACCCTATCTGTGTCCCTCATAGTTCTAAACACCTATATAAGGTCACCTCTCAGTCTCCTACACCCTATTTGTGTCCCTCATGGTTCTATCCATCTCTACAAGGTCACCCCTGAGTCTCCTACACCCTATCTGTGTCCCTCATGGTTCTACACACCTCTATAACGTCACCCCTCAGTCTCCTACACCGTATCTGTGCCCCTCATGGTTGTACACACCTCTATAAGGTCACCGCTCAGTCTCCTACACCCTATCTGTGTCCCTCATCGTTTTGCACAACTCTATATGGGTACCCCTGAGCCTCCTACACCCTATCTGTGTCCCTCATTGTTCTTCACACCTCTATAAGGTCACCCCTCAGTCTCCTCCACCCTATCTGTGTCCCTCATGGTTCTACACACCTCTATAAAGTCACCCCTTAGTCTCCTACACCCTATCTCTGTCCCTCATCGTTTTGCACAACTCTATATGGGTACCCCTGAGCCTCCTACACCCTATCTGTGTCCCTCATTGTTCTTCACACCTCTATAAGGTCACCCCTCAGTCTCCTCCACCCTATCTGTGTCCCTCATGGTTCTACACACCTCTATAAAGTCACCCCTTAGTCTCCTACACCCTATCTGTGTCCCTCATGGTTCTACACACCTCTATAAGGTCACCCCTCAGTCTCCTACACCCTATTTGTGTCCCTCATGGTTCTACACACCTCTTAAAGTGACCCCTCAGTCTCCTACACCCTATCTGTGTCCCTCATGGTTGTAGACACCTCTATAAGCTCACCCCTCAGTCTGCTTCACCCTATCTCTGTCCCTCATCGTTATGCACAGCTCTATTAAGGTTACCCCTCAGCCTCCTACACCCTATTTGTGTCCCTCATTGTTCTTCACACCTCTGTATGGTCCCCCACAGTCCCCTACACCCTATCTGTTTCCCTCATGGTTCTACACACCTCTATAAGGTCACCCCTCAGTCTCCTACACCCTATCTGTGTCCCTCATGGTTGTAGACACCTCTATAAGCTCACCCCTCAGTGTGCTTCACCCTATCTCTGTCCCTCATCGTTATGCACAGCTCTATTAAGGGTACCCCTCAGTCTCCTACACCCTATTTGTGTCCCTCATTGTTCTTCACGCCTCTGTAAGGTCCCCCACAGTCCCCTACACCCTATCTGTTTCCCTCATGGTTCTACACATCTCTATAAGGTCACCCCTCAGTCTCCTACACCCTATTTGTGTCCCTCATGGTTGTAGACACCTCTATAAGCTCACCCCTCAGTCTGCTTCACCCTATCTCTGTCCCTCATCGTTATGCACAGCTCTATTAAGGGTACCCCTCAGCCTCCTACACCCTATTTGTGTCCCTCATTGTTCTTCACACCTCTGTAAGGCCCCCCACAGTCCCCTACACCCTATCTGTTTCCCTCATGGTTCTACACACCTCTGTAAGGTCACCCCTCAGTCTCCTACACCCTATCTGTGTCCCTCATGGTTCTTCAGACCTCTATAAGGTCACCCCTCAGACTCCTACACCCTATCTGTGTCCCTCATGGTTCTACACACCTCTGTAAAGTCACCCCTCAGTCTCCTACACCCTATCTGTGTCCCTCATGTTTCTACAATCTCTATAAGGTCACCCCTCAGTCTCCTACACCCTATCTGTGTCCCTCATAGTTCTAAACACCTATATAAGGTCACCCCTCTGTCTCCTACACCCTATCTGTGTCCCTCATAGTTCTAAACACCTATATAAGGTCACCTCTCAGTCTCCTACACCCTATTTGTGTCCCTCATGGTTCTATCCATCTCTACAAGGTCACCCCTCAGTCTCCTACACCCTATCTGTGTCCCTCATGGTTCTACACACCTCTATAACGTCACCCCTCAGTCTCCTACACCGTATCTGTGCCCCTCATGGTTGTACACACCTCTATAAGGTCACCGCTCAGTCTCCTACACCCTATCTGTGTCCCTCATGATTCTTCACTCCTCTGTATGGTAACCCCTCACTCTCCTACATCCTATCTGTGTCCCTCATGGTTCTACACACCTCTATAACGTCACCCCTCAGTCTCCTACACCCTATCTCTGTCCCTCATCGTTTTGCACAACTCTATATGGGTACCCCTGAGCCTCCTACACCCTATCTGTGTCCCTCATTGTTCTTCACACCTCTATAAGGTCACCCCTCAGTCTCCTCCACCCTATCTGTGTCCCTCATGGTTCTACACACCTCTATAAAGTCACCCCTTAGTCTCCTACACCCTATCTGTGTCCCTCATGGTTCTACACACCTCTATAAGGTCACCCCTCAGTCTCCTACACCCTATTTGTGTCCCTCATGGTTCTACACACCTCTTAAAGTGACCCCTCAGTCTCCTACACCCTATCTGTGTCCCTCATGGTTGTAGACACCTCTATAAGCTCACCCCTCAGTCTGCTTCACCCTATCTCTGTCCCTCATCGTTATGCACAGCTCTATTAAGGGTACCCCTCAGCCTCCTACACCCTATTTGTGTCCCTCATTGTTCTTCACACCTCTGTAAGGTCCCCCACAGTCCCCTACACCCTATCTGTTTCCCTCATGGTTCTACACACCTCTATAAGGTCACCCCTCAGTCTCCTACACCCTATCTGTGTCCCTCATGGTTGTAGACACCTCTATAAGCTCACCCCTCAGTCTGCTTCACCCTATCTCTGTCCCTCATCGTTATGCACAGCTCTATTAAGGGTACCCCTCAGTCTCCTACACCCTATTTGTGTCCCTCATTGTTCTTCACACCTCTGTAAGGTCCCCCACAGTCCCCTACACCCTATCTGTTTCCCTCATGGTTCTACACACCTCTATAAGGTCACCCCTCAGTCTCCTACACCCTATTTGTGTCCCTCATGGTTGTAGACACCTCTATAAGCTCACCCCTCAGTCTGCTTCACCCTATCTCTGTCCCTCATCGTTATGCACAGCTCTATTAAGGGTACCCCTCAGCCTCCTACACCCTATTTGTGTCCCTCATTGTTCTTCACACCTCTGTAAGGCCCCCCACAGTCCCCTACACCCTATCTGTTTCCCTCATGGTTCTACACACCTCTGTAAGGTCACCCCTCAGTCTCCTACACCCTATCTGTGTCCCTCATGGTTCTTCAGACCTCTATAAGGTCACCCCTCAGACTCCTACACCCTATCTGTGTCCCTCATGGTTCTACACACCTCTGTAAAGTCACCCCTCAGTCTCCTACACCCTATCTGTGTCCCTCATGTTTCTACAATCTCTATAAGGTCACCCCTCAGTCTCCTACACCCTATCTGTGTCCCTCATGGTTGTAGACACCTCTATAAGGTCACCCCTCAGTCTCCTACACCCTATCTCTGTCTCTCATTGTTCTACACACCTCTATAATTTCACCCCTCAGTCTCCTACACCCTATCTGTGTCCCTCATGGTTCTACACACCTCTATAAGGTCATCCCTCAGTCCCCTACACCCTATCTGTGTCCCTCATGGATCTACACACCTATATAAGGTCACCCCTCAGTCTCCTACACCCTATCTGTGTCCCTCATGGTTCTACACAACTCTATATGGTCACCCCTCAGTCTCCTACACCCTATCTGTGTCCCTCATTGTTCTAAACACCTCTAGAAGGTCACCGCTCAGTCCCCAACACCCTATCTGTGTCCCTCATGATTCTTCACTCCTCTCTATGGACACCCCTCAGTCTCCTACACCCTATCTGTGTCCCTCATGGTTCTACACACCTCTATAAGGTCACCCCTCAGTCTCCTACACCCTATCTGTGTCCCTCATAGTTCTTCACACCTCAATAAGGTCACCCCTCAGTCTCCTACACCCTATCTGTGTCCCTCATGGTTCTACACACCTCTATAAGGTCACCCCTCAGTCTCCTACACCCTATTTGTGTCCCTCATGGTTCTACACACCTCTTAAAGTGACCCCTCAGTCTCCTACACCCTATCTGTGTCCCTCATGTTTCTACAATCTCTATAAGGTCACCCCTCAGTCTTCTACACCCTATCTGTGTCCCTCATGGTTGTAGACACCTCTATAAGGTCACCCCTCAGTCTGCTACACCCTATGTGTGTCCTTCATGGTTCTACACACCTCTATAAGGTCACCCCTCAGTCTCCTACACCCTATCTGTGTCCCTCATGGTTCTACACACCTCTATAAGGTCATCCCTCAGTCCCCTACACCCTATCTCTGTCTCTCATTGTTCTACACACCTCTATAAGTTCACCCCTCAGTCTCCTACACCGTATCTGTGTCCCTCATGGTTATACACACCTCTATAAGGTCACCCCTCAGTCTCCTACACCCTATCTGTGTCCCTCATGGTACCTCACACCTCTATAAGTTCACCCCTCAGTCTCCTACACCGTATCTGTGTCCCTCAAGGTTATACACACCTCTATAACGTCAACTCTCAGTCTCCTACACCCTATTTGTGTCCCTCATGGTTCTATCCATCTCTATAAGGTCACCCCTCAGTCTCCTACACCCTATCTGTGTCCCTCATGGTTCTACACACCTCCATAATTTCACCCCTCAGTCCCCTACACCCTATCTGTGTCCCTCATGGATCTACACACCTCCATAAGGTCACCCCTCAGTCTCCTACACCCTATATGTGTCCCTCATGGATCTACACAGCTCTATAAGGTCACCCCTCAGTCTCCTACACCCTATCGGTGTCCCTCATGGTTCTAGACATCTCTATAAGGTCAGTGCTCAGTCTCCAACTCCCAATCTGTGACCCTCATGATTCTTCACTCCTCTGTATGGTCACCCCTCTGTCTCCTACACCCTATCTGTGTCCCTCATAGTTCTAAACACCTATATATGGTCACCTCTCAGTCTCCTACACCCTATCTGTGTCCCTCATGGTACTTCACACCTCTATAAGTTCACCCCTCAGTCTCCTACACCCTATATGTGTCCCTCATGGATCTACACAGCTCTATAAGGTCACCCCTCAGTCTCCTAGACCCTATCGGTGTCCCTCATGGTTCTAGACATCTCTATAAGGTCAGTGCTGAGTCTCCAACTCCCAATCTGTGACCCTCATGATTCTTCACTCCTCTGTATGGTCACCCCTCTGTCTCCTACACCCTATCTGTGTCCCTCATAGTTCTAAACACCTATATATGGTCACCTCTCAGTCTCCTACACCCTATCTCTGTCTCTCATTGTTCTACACACCTCTATAATTTCACCCCTCAGTCCCCTACACCCTATCTGTGTCCCTCATGGTTCTACACACCTCTATAAGGTCACCCCTCAGTATCCTACACCCTATCTCTGTCTCTCATTGTTCTACACACCTCTATAATTTCACCCATCAGTCCCCTACACCCTATATGTGTCCCTCATTGATCTACACACCTCTATAAGGTCACCCCTCAGTCTCCTACACCCTATCGGTGTCCCTCATGGTTCTAGACATCTCTATAAGGTCACCGCTCAGTCTCGAACACCCAATCTGTGTCCCTCATGATTCTTCACTCCTCTGTATGGTCACCCCTCTGTCTCCTACACCCTATCTGTGTCCCTCATAGTTCTAAACACCTATATAAGGTCACCTCTCAGTCTCCTACACCCTATTTGTGTCCCTCATGGTTCTATCCATCTCTACAAGGTCACCCCTCAGTCTCCTACACCCTATCTGTGTCCCTCATGGTTCTACACACCTCTATAACGTCACCCCTCAGTCTCCTACACCGTATCTGTGCCCCTCATGGTTGTACACACCTCTGTAAGGTCACCGCTCAGTCTCCTACACCCTATCTGTGTCCCTCATGATTCTTCACTCATCTGTATGGTAACCCCTCACTCTCCTACATCCTATCTGTGTCCCTCATGGTTCTACACACCTCTATAACGTCACCCCTCAGTCTCCTACACCCTATCTCTGTCCCTCATCGTTTTGCACAACTCTATATGGGTACCCCTGAGCCTCCTACACCCTATCTGTGTCCCTCATTGTTCTTCACACCTCTATAAGGTCACCCCTCAGTCTCCTCCACCCTATCTGTGTCCCTCATGGTTCTACACACCTCTATAAAGTCACCCCTTAGTCTCCTACACCCTATCTGTGTCCCTCATGGTTCTACACACCTCTATAAGGTCACCCTTCAGTCTCCTACACCCTATTTGTGTCCCTCATGGTTCTACACACCTCTATAAGGTCACCCCTCAGTCACCTACACCCTATCTGTTTCCCTCATGGTTCTACACACCTCTATAAGGTCACCCCTCAGTCTCCTACACCCTATCTGTGTCCCTCATGGTTGTAGACACCTCTATAAGCTCACCCCTCAGTCTGCTTCACCCTATCTCTGTCCCTCATCGTTATGCACAGCTCTATTAAGGGTACCCCTCAGCCTCCTACACCCTATTTGTGTCCCTCATTGGTCTTCACACCTCTGTAAGGCCCCCCACAGTCCCCTACACCCTATCTGTTTCCCTCATGGTTCTACACACCTCTATAAGGTCACCCCTCAGTCTCCTACACCCTATCTGTGTCCCTCATGGTTCTTCAGACCTCTATAAGGTCACCCCTCAGACTCCTACAACCTATCTGTGTCCCTCATGGTTCTACACACCACTGTAAAGTCACCCCTCAGTCTCCTACACCCTATCTGTGTCCCTCATGTTTCTACAATCTCTATAAGGTCACCCCTTAGTCTCCTACACCCTATCTGTGTCCCTCATGGTTGTAGACACCTCTATAAGGTCACCCCTCAGTCTGCTACACCCTATGTGTGTCCTTCATGGTTCTACACACCTCTATAAGGTCACCCCTCAGTCTCCTACACCCTATCTGTGTCCCTCATAGTTCTAAACACCTATATAAGGTCACCTCTCAGTCTCCTACACCCTATCTGTGTCCCTCATGGTACCTCACACCTCTATAAGTTCACCCCTCAGTCTCCTACACCGTATCTGTGTCCCTCAAGGTTATACACACCTCTATAACGTCAACTCTCAGTCTCCTACACCCTATTTGTGTCCCTCATGGTTCTATCCATCTCTATAAGGTCACCCCTCAGTCTCCTACACCCTATCTGTGTCCCTCATGGTTCTACACACCTCCATAAGGTCACCCCTCAGTCTCCTACACCCTATCTCTGTCTCTCATTGTTCTACACACCTATATAATTTCACCCCTCAGTCCCCTACACCCTATCTGTGTCCCTCATGGATCTACACACCTCCATAAGGTCACCCCTCAGTCTCCTACACCCTATATGTGTCCCTCATGGATCTACACAGCTCTATAAGGTCACCCCTCAGTCTCCTACACCCTATCGGTGTCCCTCATGGTTCTAGACATCTCTATAAGGTCAGTGCTCAGTCTCCAACTCCCAATCTGTGACCCTCATGATTCTTCACTCCTCTGTATGGTCACCCCTCTGTCTCCTACACCCTATCTGTGTCCCTCATAGTTCTAAACACCTATATATGGTCACCTCTTAGTCTCCTACACCCTATCTCTGTCTCTCATTGTTCTACACACCTCTATAATTTCACCCCTCAGTCCCCTACACCCTATCTGTGTCCCTCATGGTTCTACACACCTCTATAAGGTCACCCCTCAGTATCCTACACCCTATCGGTGTCCCTCATGGTTCTAGACATCTCTATAAGGTCACCGCTCAGTCTCGAACACCCAATCTGTGTCCCTCATGATTCTTCACTCCTCTGTATGGTCACCCCTCTGTCTCCTACACCCTATCTGTGTCCCTCATAGTTCTAAACACCTATATAAGGTCACCTCTCAGTCTCCTACACCCTATTTGTGTCCCTCATGGTTCTATCCATCTCTACAAGGTCACCCCTCAGTCCCCTACACCCTATCTGTGTCCCTCATGGTTCTACACACCTCTATAACGTCACCCCTCAGTCTCCTACACCGTATCTGTGCCCCTCATGGTTGTACACACCTCTGTAAGGTCACCGCTCAGTCTCCTACACCCTATCTGTGTCCCTCATGATTCTTCACTCATCTGTATGGTAACCCCTCACTCTCCTACATCCTATCTGTGTCCCTCATGGTTCTACACACCTCTATAACGTCACCCCTCAGTCTCCTACACCCTATCTCTGTCCCTCATCGTTTTGCACAACTCTATATGGGTACCCCTGAGCCTCCTACACCCTATCTGTGTCCCTCATTGTTCTTCACACCTCTATAAGGTCACCCCTCAGTCTCCTCCACCCTATCTGTGTCCCTCATGGTTCTACACACCTCTATAAAGTCACCCCTTAGTCTCCTACACCCTATCTGTGTCCCTCATGGTTCTACACACCTCTATAAGGTCACCCTTCAGTCTCCTACACCCTATTTGTGTCCCTCATGGTTCTACACACCTCTATAAGGTCACCCCTCAGTCACCTACACCCTATCTGTTTCCCTCATGGTTCTACACACCTCTATAAGGTCACCCCTCAGTCTCCTACACCCTATCTGTGTCCCTCATGGTTGTAGACACCTCTATAAGCTCACCCCTCAGTCTGCTTCACCCTATCTCTGTCCCTCATCGTTATGCACAGCTCTATTAAGGGTACCCCTCAGCCTCCTACACCCTATTTGTGTCCCTCATTGGTCTTCACACCTCTGTAAGGCCCCCCACAGTCCCCTACACCCTATCTGTTTCCCTCATGGTTCTACACACCTCTATAAGGTCACCCCTCAGTCTCCTACACCCTATCTGTGTCCCTCATGGTTCTTCAGACCTCTATAAGGTCACCCCTCAGACTCCTACAACCTATCTGTGTCCCTCATGGTTCTACACACCACTGTAAAGTCACCCCTCAGTCTCCTACACCCTATCTGTGTCCCTCATGTTTCTACAATCTCTATAAGGTCACCCCTTAGTCTCCTACACCCTATCTGTGTCCCTCATGGTTGTAGACACCTCTATAAGGTCACCCCTCAGTCTGCTACACCCTATGTGTGTCCTTCATGGTTCTACACACCTCTATAAGGTCACCCCTCAGTCTCCTACACCCTATCTGTGTCCCTCATGGTTCTACACACCTCTATAAGGTCATCCCTCAGTCCCCTACACCCTATCTCTGTCTCTCATTGTTCTACACACCTCTATAAGTTCACCCCTCAGTCTCCTACACCGTATCTGTGTCCCTCATGGTTATACACACCTCTATAAGGTCACCCCTCAGTCTCCTACACCCTATCTGTGTCCCTCATAGTTCTAAACACCTATATAAGGTCACCTCTCAGTCTCCTACACCCTATCTGTGTCCCTCATGGTACCTCACACCTCTATAAGTTCACCCCTCAGTCTCCTACACCGTATCTGTGTCCCTCAAGGTTATACACACCTCTATAACGTCAACTCTCAGTCTCCTACACCCTATTTGTGTCCCTCATGGTTCTATCCATCTCTATAAGGTCACCCCTCAGTCTCCTACACCCTATCTGTGTCCCTCATGGTTCTACACACCTCCATAAGGTCACCCCTCAGTCTCCTACACCCTATCTCTGTCTCTCATTGTTCTACACACCTATATAATTTCACCCCTCAGTCCCCTACACCCTATCTGTGTCCCTCATGGATCTACACACCTCCATAAGGTCACCCCTCAGTCTCCTACACCCTATATGTGTCCCTCATGGATCTACACAGCTCTATAAGGTCACCCCTCAGTCTCCTACACCCTATCGGTGTCCCTCATGGTTCTAGACATCTCTATAAGGTCAGTGCTCAGTCTCCAACTCCCAATCTGTGACCCTCATGATTCTTCACTCCTCTGTATGGTCACCCCTCTGTCTCCTACACCCTATCTGTGTCCCTCATAGTTCTAAACACCTATATATGGTCACCTCTTAGTCTCCTACACCCTATCTCTGTCTCTCATTGTTCTACACACCTCTATAATTTCACCCCTCAGTCCCCTACACCCTATCTGTGTCCCTCATGGTTCTACACACCTCTATAAGGTCACCCCTCAGTATCCTACACCCTATCGGTGTCCCTCATGGTTCTAGACATCTCTATAAGGTCACCGCTCAGTCTCGAACACCCAATCTGTGTCCCTCATGATTCTTCACTCCTCTGTATGGTCACCCCTCTGTCTCCTACACCCTATCTGTGTCCCTCATAGTTCTAAACACCTATATAAGGTCACCTCTCAGTCTCCTACACCCTATTTGTGTCCCTCATGGTTCTATCCATCTCTACAAGGTCACCCCTCAGTCCCCTACACCCTATCTGTGTCCCTCATGGTTCTACACACCTCTATAACGTCACCCCTCAGTCTCCTACACCGTATCTGTGCCCCTCATGGTTGTACACACCTCTGTAAGGTCACCGCTCAGTCTCCTACACCCTATCTGTGTCCCTCATGATTCTTCACTCATCTGTATGGTAACCCCTCACTCTCCTACATCCTATCTGTGTCCCTCATGGTTCTACACACCTCTATAACGTCACCCCTCAGTCTCCTACACCCTATCTCTGTCCCTCATCGTTTTGCACAACTCTATATGGGTACCCCTGAGCCTCCTACACCCTATCTGTGTCCCTCATTGTTCTTCACACCTCTATAAGGTCACCCCTCAGTCTCCTCCACCCTATCTGTGTCCCTCATGGTTCTACACACCTCTATAAAGTCACCCCTTAGTCTCCTACACCCTATCTGTGTCCCTCATGGTTCTACACACCTCTATAAGGTCACCCTTCAGTCTCCTACACCCTATTTGTGTCCCTCATGGTTCTACACACCTCTATAAGGTCACCCCTCAGTCACCTACACCCTATCTGTTTCCCTCATGGTTCTACACACCTCTATAAGGTCACCCCTCAGTCTCCTACACCCTATCTGTGTCCCTCATGGTTGTAGACACCTCTATAAGCTCACCCCTCAGTCTGCTTCACCCTATCTCTGTCCCTCATCGTTATGCACAGCTCTATTAAGGGTACCCCTCAGCCTCCTACACCCTATTTGTGTCCCTCATTGGTCTTCACACCTCTGTAAGGCCCCCCACAGTCCCCTACACCCTATCTGTTTCCCTCATGGTTCTACACACCTCTATAAGGTCACCCCTCAGTCTCCTACACCCTATCTGTGTCCCTCATGGTTCTTCAGACCTCTATAAGGTCACCCCTCAGACTCCTACAACCTATCTGTGTCCCTCATGGTTCTACACACCACTGTAAAGTCACCCCTCAGTCTCCTACACCCTATCTGTGTCCCTCATGTTTCTACAATCTCTATAAGGTCACCCCTTAGTCTCCTACACCCTATCTGTGTCCCTCATGGTTGCAGACACCTCTATAAGGTCACCCCTCAGTCTCCTACACCCTATCTCTGTCTCTCATTGTTCTACACACCTCTATAATTTCACCCCTCAGTCTCCTACACCCTATCTGTGTCCCTCATGGTTCTACACACCTCTATAAGGTCATCCCACAGTCCCCTACACCCTATCTGTGTCCCTCATGGATCTACACACCTCCATAAGGTCACCCCTCAGTCACCTACACCCTATATGTGTCCCTCATGGATCTACACACCTCTATAAGGTCACCCCTCAGTCTCCTACACCCTATCTGTGTCCCTCATGGTTCTGAACTCCTCTATAAGTTCACCCCTCAGTCCCCTACACCCTATCTGTGTCCCTCATGGTTCTAGACATCTCTATAAGGTCACCGCTCAGTCTCCAACACCCAATCTGTGTCCCTCATGGTTCTACACACCTCTGAAAGTGACCCCTCACTCTCCTACACCCTATCTGTGTCCCTCATGGTTGTAGACACCTCTATAAGCTCACCCCTCAGTCTGCTTCACCCTATCTCTGTCCCTCATCGTTCTCCACACCTCTATTAAGGGTACCCCTCTGTCTCCTACACCCTATTTGTGTCCCTCATTGTTCTTCACACCTCTGTAAGGTCACCCCTCAGTCTCCTACACCCTATCTGTGTCCCTCATGGTTCTACACACCTCTGTAAAGTCACCCCTCAGTCTCCTACACCCTATCTGTGTCCCTCATGTTTCTACAATCTCTATAAGGTCACCCCTCAGTCTCCTACACCCTATCTGTGTCCCTCAAGGTTGTAGACACCTCTATAAGGTCACCCCTCAGTCTCCTAAACCATATGTGTGTCCTTCATTGTTCTACACTCCTCTATAAGGTCATCCCTCAGTCCCCTACACCCTATTTGTGTCCCTCATGGATCTACACACCTATATAAGGTCACCCCTCAGTCTCCTACACCCTATCTGTGTCCCTCATGGTTCTACACAACTCCTTATGGTCACCCCTCAGTCTCCTACACCCTATCTGTGTCCCTCATTGTTCTAAACACCTCTAGAAGGTCACCGCTCAGTCCCCAACACCCTATCTGTGTCCCTCATGATTCTTCACTCCTCTCTATGGACACCCCTCAGTCTCCTACACCCTATCTGTGTCCCTCATGGTTCTACACACCTCTATAAGGTCACCCCTCAGTCTCCTACACCCTATCTGTGTCCCTCATAGTTCTTCACACCTCAATAAGGTCACCCCTCAGTCTCCTACACCCTATCTGTGTCCCTCATGGTTCTACACACCTCTATAAGGTCACCCCTCAGTCTCCTACACCCTATTTGTGTCCCTCATGGTTCTACACACCTCTTAAAGTGACCCCTCAGTCTCCTACACCCTATCTGTGTCCCTCATGTTTCTACAATCTCTATAAGGTCACCCCTCAGTCTTCTACACCCTATCTGTGTCCCTCATGGTTGTAGACACCTCTATAAGGTCACCCCTCAGTCTGCTACACCCTATGTGTGTCCTTCATGGTTCTACACACCTCTATAAGGTCACCCCTCAGTCTCCTGCACCCTATCTGTGTCCCTCATGGTTCTACACACCTCTATAAGGTCATCCCTCAGTCCCCTACACCCTATCTCTGTCTCTCATTGTTCTACACACCTCTATAAGTTCACCCCTCAGTCTCCTACACCGTATCTGTGTCCCTCATGGTTATACACACCTCTATAAGGTCACCCCTCAGTCTCCTACACCCTATCTGTGTCCCTCATAGTTCTAAACACCTATATAAGGTCACCTCTCAGTCTCCTACACCCTATCTGTGTCCCTCATGGTACTTCACACCTCTATAAGTTCACCCCTCAGTCTCCTACACCCTATATGTGTCCCTCATGGATCTACACAGCTCTATAAGGTCACTCCTCAGTCTCCTACGCCCTATCTATGTCCCTCATGGTTCTACACACCCCTATAAGGTCACCTCTCAGTCTCCTACACCCTATCTCTGTCTCTCATTGTTCTACACACCTTTATAATTTCACCCCTCAGTCCCCTACACCCTATCTGTGTCCCTCATGGTTCTACACACCTCTATAAAGTCACCCCTCAGTATCCTACACCCTATCTCTGTCTCTCATTGTTCTACACACCTCTATAATTTCACCCATCAGTCCCCTACACCCTATATGTGTCCCTCATTGATCTACACACCTCTATAAGGTCACCCCTCAGTCTCCTACACCCTATCGGTGTCCCTCATGGTTCTAGACATCTCTATAAGGTCACCGCTCAGTCTCGAACACCCAATCTGTGTCCCTCATGATTCTTCACTCCTCTGTATGGTCACCCCTCTGTCTCCTACACCCTATCTGTGTCCCTCATAGTTCTAAACACCTATATAAGGTCACCTCTCAGTCTCCTACACCCTATTTGTGTCCCTCATGGTTCTATCCATCTCTACAAGGTCACCCCTCAGTCTCCTACACCCTATCTGTGTCCCTCATGGTTCTACACACCTCTATAACGTCACCCCTCAGTCTCCTACACCGTATCTGTGCCCCTCATGGTTGTACACACCTCTGTAAGGTCACCGCTCAGTCTCCTACACCCTATCTGTGTCCCTCATGATTCTTCACTCATCTGTATGGTAACCCCTCACTCTCCTACATCCTATCTGTGTCCCTCATGGTTCTACACACCTCTATAACGTCACCCCTCAGTCTCCTACACCCTATCTCTGTCCCTCATCGTTTTGCACAACTCTATATGGGTACCCCTGAGCCTCCTACACCCTATCTGTGTCCCTCATTGTTCTTCACACCTCTATAAGGTCACCCCTCAGTCTCCTCCACCCTATCTGTGTCCCTCATGGTTCTACACACCTCTATAAAGTCACCCCTTAGTCTCCTACACCCTATCTGTGTCCCTCATGGTTCTACACACCTCTATAAGGTCACCCTTCAGTCTCCTACACCCTATTTGTGTCCCTCATGGTTCTACACACCTCTATAAGGTCACCCCTCAGTCACCTACACCCTATCTGTTTCCCTCATGGTTCTACACACCTCTATAAGGTCACCCCTCAGTCTCCTACACCCTATCTGTGTCCCTCATGGTTGTAGACACCTCTATAAGCTCACCCCTCAGTCTGCTTCACCCTATCTCTGTCCCTCATCGTTATGCACAGCTCTATTAAGGGTACCCCTCAGCCTCCTACACCCTATTTGTGTCCCTCATTGGTCTTCACACCTCTGTAAGGCCCCCCACAGTCCCCTACACCCTATCTGTTTCCCTCATGGTTCTACACACCTCTATAAGGTCACCCCTCAGTCTCCTACACCCTATCTGTGTCCCTCATGGTTCTTCAGACCTCTATAAGGTCACCCCTCAGACTCCTACAACCTATCTGTGTCCCTCATGGTTCTACACACCACTGTAAAGTCACCCCTCAGTCTCCTACACCCTATCTGTGTCCCTCATGTTTCTACAATCTCTATAAGGTCACCCCTTAGTCTCCTACACCCTATCTGTGTCCCTCATGGTTGTAGACACCTCTATAAGGTCACCCCTCAGTCTGCTACACCCTATGTGTGTCCTTCATGGTTCTACACACCTCTATAAGGTCACCCCTCAGTCTCCTACACCCTATCTGTGTCCCTCATGGTTCTACACACCTCTATAAGGTCATCCCTCAGTCCCCTACACCCTATCTCTGTCTCTCATTGTTCTACACACCTCTATAAGTTCACCCCTCAGTCTCCTACACCGTATCTGTGTCCCTCATGGTTATACACACCTCTATAAGGTCACCCCTCAGTCTCCTACACCCTATCTGTGTCCCTCATAGTTCTAAACACCTATATAAGGTCACCTCTCAGTCTCCTACACCCTATCTGTGTCCCTCATGGTACCTCACACCTCTATAAGTTCACCCCTCAGTCTCCTACACCGTATCTGTGTCCCTCAAGGTTATACACACCTCTATAACGTCAACTCTCAGTCTCCTACACCCTATTTGTGTCCCTCATGGTTCTATCCATCTCTATAAGGTCACCCCTCAGTCTCCTACACCCTATCTTTGTCCCTCATGGTTCTACACACCTCTATAAGGTCACCCCTCAGTCTCCTACACCCTATCTCTGTCTCTCATTGTTCTACACACCTCTATAATTTCACCCCTCAGTCCCCTACACCCTATCTGTGTCCCTCATGGATCTACACACCTCCATAAGGTCACCCCTCAGTCTCCTACACCCTATATGTGTCCCTCATGGATCTACACAGCTCTATAAGGTCACCCCTCAGTCTCCTACACCCTATCGGTGTCCCTCATGGTTCTAGACATCTCTATAAGGTCAGTGCTCAGTCTCCAACTCCCAATCTGTGACCCTCATGATTCTTCACTCCTCTGTATGGTCACCCCTCAGTCTCCTACACCGTATCTGTGTCCCTCATGGTTCTACACACCTCTATAAGGTCACCCCTCAGTCTCCTACACCCTATCTCTGTCTCTCATTGTTCTACACACCTCTATAATTTCACCCCTCAGTCCCCTACACCCTATCTGTGTCCCTCATGGTTCTACACACCTCTATAAGGTCACCCCTCAGTATCCTACACCCTATCTCTGTCTCTCATTGTTCTACACACCTCTATAATTTCACCCATCAGTCCCCTACACCCTATCTGTGTCCCTCATGGTTCTACACACCTCTATAAGGTCACCCCTCAGTCTCCTACACCCTATCGGTGTCCCTCATGGTTCTAGACATCTCTATAAGGTCACCGCTCAGTCTCGAACACCCAATCTGTGTCCCTCATGATTCTTCACTCCTCTGTATGGTCACCCCTCTGTCTCCTACACCCTATCTGTGTCCCTCATAGTTCTAAACACCTATATAAGGTCACCTCTCAGTCTCCTACACCCTATTTGTGTCCCTCATGGTTCTATCCATCTCTACAAGGTCACCCCTCAGTCTCCTACACCCTATCTGTGTCCCTCATGGTTCTACACACCTCTATAACGTCACCCCTCAGTCTCCTACACCGTATCTGTGCCCCTCATGGTTGTACACACCTCTGTAAGGTCACCGCTCAGTCTCCTACACCCTATCTGTGTCCCTCATGATTCTTCACTCATCTGTATGGTAACCCCTCACTCTCCTACATCCTATCTGTGTCCCTCATGGTTCTACACACCTCTATAACGTCACCCCTCAGTCTCCTACACCCTATCTCTGTCCCTCATCGTTTTGCACAACTCTATATGGGTACCCCTGAGCCTCCTACACCCTATCTGTGTCCCTCATTGTTCTTCACACCTCTATAAGGTCACCCCTCAGTCTCCTCCACCCTATCTGTGTCCCTCATGGTTCTACACACCTCTATAAAGTCACCCCTTAGTCTCCTACACCCTATCTGTGTCCCTCATGGTTCTACACACCTCTATAAGGTCACCCTTCAGTCTCCTACACCCTATTTGTGTCCCTCATGGTTCTACACACCTCTATAAGGTCACCCCTCAGTCACCTACACCCTATCTGTTTCCCTCATGGTTCTACACACCTCTATAAGGTCACCCCTCAGTCTCCTACACCCTATCTGTGTCCCTCATGGTTGTAGACACCTCTATAAGCTCACCCCTCAGTCTGCTTCACCCTATCTCTGTCCCTCATCGTTATGCACAGCTCTATTAAGGGTACCCCTCAGCCTCCTACACCCTATTTGTGTCCCTCATTGGTCTTCACACCTCTGTAAGGCCCCCCACAGTCCCCTACACCCTATCTGTTTCCCTCATGGTTCTACACACCTCTATAAGGTCACCCCTCAGTCTCCTACACCCTATCTGTGTCCCTCATGGTTCTTCAGACCTCTATAAGGTCACCCCTCAGACTCCTATAACCTATCTGTGTCCCTCATGGTTCTACACACCACTGTAAAGTCACCCCTCAGTCTCCTACACCCTATCTGTGTCCCTCATGTTTCTACAATCTCTATAAGGTCACCCCTTAGTCTCCTACACCCTATCTGTGTCCCTCATGGTTGTAGACACCTCTATAAGGTCACCCCTCAGTCTCCTACACCCTATCTCTGTCTCTCATTGTTCTACACACCTCTATAATTTCACCCCTCAGTCTCCTACACCCTATCTGTGTCCCTCATGGTTCTACACACCTCTATAAGGTCATCCCACAGTCCCCTACACCCTATCTGTGTCCCTCATGGATCTACACACCTCCATAAGGTCACCCCTCAGTCACCTACACCCTATATGTGTCCCTCATGGATCTACACACCTCTATAAGGTCACCCCTCAGTCTCCTACACCCTATCTGTGTCCCTCATGGTTCTGAACTCCTCTATAAGTTCACCCCTCAGTCCCCTACACCCTATCTGTGTCCCTCATGGTTCTAGACATCTCTATAAGGTCACCGCTCAGTCTCCAACACCCAATCTGTGTCCCTCATGGTTCTACACACCTCTGAAAGTGACCCCTCACTCTCCTACACCCTATCTGTGTCCCTCATGGTTGTAGACACCTCTATAAGCTCACCCCTCAGTCTGCTTCACCCTATCTCTGTCCCTCATCGTTCTCCACACCTCTATTAAGGGTACCCCTCTGTCTCCTACACCCTATTTGTGTCCCTCATTGTTCTTCACACCTCTGTAAGGTCACCCCTCAGTCTCCTACACCCTATCTGTGTCCCTCATGGTTCTACACACCTCTGTAAAGTCACCCCTCAGTCTCCTACACCCTATCTGTGTCCCTCATGTTTCTACAATCTCTATAAGGTCACCCCTCAGTCTCCTACACCCTATCTGTGTCCCTCAAGGTTGTAGACACCTCTATAAGGTCACCCCTCAGTCTCCTAAACCCTATGTGTGTCCTTCATTGTTCTACACACCTCTATAAGGTCATCCCTCAGTCCCCTACACCCTATTTGTGTCCCTCATGGATCTACACACCTATATAAGGTCACCCCTCAGTCTCCTACACCCTATCTGTGTCCCTCATGGTTCTACACAACTCTATATGGTCACCCCTCAGTCTCCTACACCCTATCTGTGTCCCTCATTGTTCTAAACACCTCTAGAAGGTCACCGCTCAGTCCCCAACACCCTATCTGTGTCCCTCATGATTCTTCACTCCTCTCTATGGACACCCCTCAGTCTCCTACACCCTATCTGTGTCCCTCATGGTTCTACACACCTCTATAAGGTCACCCCTCAGTCTCCTACACCCTATCTGTGTCCCTCATAGTTCTTCACACCTCAATAAGGTCACCCCTCAGTCTCCTACACCCTATCTGTGTCCCTCATGGTTCTACACACCTCTATAAGGTCACCCCTCAGTCTCCTACACCCTATTTGTGTCCCTCATGGTTCTACACACCTCTTAAAGTGACCCCTCAGTCTCCTACACCCTATCTGTGTCCCTCATGTTTCTACAATCTCTATAAGGTCACCCCTCAGTCTTCTACACCCTATCTGTGTCCCTCATGGTTGTAGACACCTCTATAAGGTCACCCCTCAGTCTGCTACACCCTATGTGTGTCCTTCATGGTTCTACACACCTCTATAAGGTCACCCCTCAGTCTCCTGCACCCTATCTGTGTCCCTCATGGTTCTACACACCTCTATAAGGTCATCCCTCAGTCCCCTACACCCTATCTCTGTCTCTCATTGTTCTACACACCTCTATAAGTTCACCCCTCAGTCTCCTACACCGTATCTGTGTCCCTCATGGTTATACACACCTCTATAAGGTCACCCCTCAGTCTCCTACACCCTATCTGTGTCCCTCATAGTTCTAAACACCTATATAAGGTCACCTCTCAGTCTCCTACACCCTATCTGTGTCCCTCATGGTACTTCACACCTCTATAAGTTCACCCCTCAGTCTCCTACACCGTATCTGTGTCCCTCATGGTTATACACACCTCTATAACGTCAACCCTCAGTCTCCTACACCCTATTTGTGTCCCTCATGGTTCTATCCATCTCTATAAGGTCACCCCTCAGTCTCCTACACCCTATCTGTGTCCCTCATGGTTCTACACACCTCCATAAGGTCACCCCTCAGTCTCCTACACCCTATCTCTGTCTCTCATTGTTCTACACACCTCTATAATTTCACCCCTCAGTCCCCTACACCCTATCTGTGTCCCGCATGGATCTACACACCTCCATAAGGTTACCCCTCAGTCTCCTACACCCTATATGTGTCCCTCATGGATCTACACACCTCTATAAGGTCACCCCTCAGTCTCCTACACCCTATCGGTGTCCCTCATGGTTCTAGACATCTCTATAAGGTCACCGCTCAGTCTCCAACACCCAATCTGTGTCCCTCATGATTCTTCACTCCTCTGTATGGTCACCCCTCTGTCTCCTACACCCTATCTGTGTCCCTCATAGTTCTAAACACCTATATAAGGTCACCTCTCAGTCTCCTACACCCTATTTGTGTCCCTCATGGTTCTATCCATCTCTATAAGGTCACCCCTCAGTCTCCTACACCCTATCTGTGTCCCTCATGGTTCTACACACCTCTATAACGTCACCCCTCAGTCTCCTACACCGTATCTGTGCCCCTCATGGTTGTACCCACCTCTATAACGTCACCCCTCAGTCTCCTACACCCTATCTCTGTCCCTCATCGTTTTGCACAACTCTATATGGGTACCCCTGAGCCTCCTACACCCTATCTGTGTCCCTCATTGTTCTTCACACCTCTATAAGGTCACCCCTCAGTCTCCTCCACCCTATCTGTGTCCCTCATGTTTCTACACACCTCTATAAAGTCACCCCTTAGTCTCCTACACCCTTTCTGTGTCCCTCATGGTTCTACACACCTCTATAAGGTCACCCCTCAGTCTCCTACACCCTATTTGTGTCCCTCATGGTTCTACACACCTCTTAAAGTGACCCCTCAGTCTCCTACACCCTATCTGTGTCCCTCATGGATGTAGACACCTCTATAATTTCACCCCTCAGTCCCCTACACCCTATCTGTGTCCCTCATGGATCTACACACCTCCATAAGGTCACCCCTCAGTCTCCTACACCCTATATGTGTCCCTCATGGATCTACACAGCTCTATAAGGTCACCCCTCAGTCTCCTACACCCTATCGGTGTCCCTCATGGTTCTAGACATCTCTATAAGGTCAGTGCTCAGTCTCCAACTCCCAATCTGTGACCCTCATGATTCTTCACTCCTCTGTATGGTCACCCCTCTGTCTCCTACACCCTATCTGTGTCCCTCATAGTTCTAAACACCTATATATGGTCACCTCTCAGTCTCCTACACCCTATCTCTGTCTCATTGTTCTACACACCTCTATAATTTCACCCCTCAGTCCCCTACACCCTATCTGTGTCCCGCATGGATCTACACACCTCCATAAGGTCACCCCTCAGTCTCCTACACCCTATCTGTGTCCCTCATGGTTCTAGACATCTCTATAAGGTCACCGCTCAGTCTCCAACACCCAATCTGTGTCCCTCATGGTTCTACACACCTCTGAAAGTGACCCCTCACTCTCCTACACCCTATCTGTGTCCCTCATGGTTGTAGACACCTCTATAAGCTCACCCCTCAGTCTGCTTCACCCTATCTCTGTCCCTCATCGTTCTCCACACCTATATTAAGGGTACCCCTCTGTCTCCTACACCCTATTTGTGTCCCTCATTGTTCTTCACACCTCTGTAAGGTCACCCCTCAGTCTCCTACACCCTATCTGTGTCCCTCATGGTTCTACAATCTCTATAAGGTCACCCCTCAGTCTCCTAAACCCTATCTGTGTCCCTCATGGTTCTACACACCTCTATAACGTCACCCCTCAGTCTCCTACACCGTATCTGTGCCCCTCATGGTTCTACACACCTCTATAACGTCACCCCTCAGTCTCCTACACCGTATCTGTGCCCCTCATGGTTGTACACACCTCTATAACGTCACCCCTCAGTCTTCTACACCGTATCTGTGCCCCTCATTGTTGTAGACACCTCTATAAGGTCACCGCTCAGTCTCCTACACCCTATCTGTGTCCCTCATGATTCTTCACTCCTCTGTATGGTAACCCCTCACTCTCCTACATCCTATCTGTGTCCCTCATGGTTCTACACACCTCTATAACGTCACCCCTCAGTCTCCTACACCCTATCTCTGTCCCTCATCGTTTTGCACAACTCTATTTGGGTACCCCTGAGCCTCCTACACCCTATCTGTGTCCCTCATTGTTCTTCACACCTCTAAGAGGTCACCCCTCAGTCTCCTCCACCCTATCTGTGTCCCTCATGGTTCTACACACCTCTATAAGGTCACCCCTCAGTCTCCTACACCCTATCTGTGTCCCCCATGGTTCTACACACCTCTGTAAAGTCACCCCTCAGTCTCCTACACCCTATCTGTGTCCCTCATGTTTCTACAATCTCTATAAGGTCACCCCTCAGTCTCCTACACCCTATCTGTGTCCCTCATAGTTCTAAACACCTATATAAGGTCACCCCTCAGTCTCCTACACCCTATCTGTGTCCCTCATGGTTCTACACACCTCTATAACGTCACCCCTCAGTCTCCTACACCGTATCTGTGCCCCTCATGGTTGTAGACACCTCTATAAGGTCACCGCTCAGTCTCCTACACCCTATCTGTGTCCCTCATGATTCTTCACTCCTCTGTATGGTAACCCCTCACTCTCCTACATCCTATCTGTGTCCCCCATGGTTATACACACCTCTATAACGTCACCCCTCAGTCTCCTACACCCTATCTCTGTCCCTCATCGTTTTGAACAACTCTATATGGGTACCCCTGAGCCTACTACACCCTATCTGTGTCCCTCATTGTTCTTCACACCTCTAAGAGGTCAGCCCTCAGTCTCCTCCACCCTATCTGTGTCCCTCATGGTTCTACACACCTCTATAAAGTCACCCCTTAGTCTCCTACACCCTATCTGTGTCCCTCATGGTTCTACACACCTCTATAAGGTCACCCCTCAGTCTCCTACACCCTATTTGTGTCCCTCATGTTTCTACAATCTCTATAAGGTCACCCCTCAGTCTCCTACACCCTATCTGTGTCCCTCATGTTTCTACAATCTCTATAAGGTCACCCCTCAGTCTCCTACACCCTATCTGTGTCCCTCATGTTTCTACAATCTCTATAAGGTCACCCCTCAGTCTCCTACACCCTATCTGTGTCCCTCATGGTTGTAGACACCTCTATAAGGTCACCCCTCAGTCTGCTACACCCTATGTGTGTCCTTCATGGTTCTACACACCTCTATAAGGTCACCCCTCAGTCTCCTACACCCTATCTGTGTCCCTCATGGTTCTAGACATCTCTATAAGGTCACCGCTCAGTCTCCAACACCCAATCTGTGTCCCTCATGGTTCTACACACCTCTGAAAGTGACCCCTCACTCTCCTACACCCTATCTGTGTCCCTCATGGTTGTAGACACCTCTATAAGCTCACCCCTCAGTCTGCTTCACCCTATCTCTGTCCCTCATCGTTCTCCACACCTCTATTAAGGGTACCCCTCTGTCTCCTACACCCTATTTGTGTCCCTCATTGTTCTTCACACCTCTGTAAGGTCACCCCTCAGTCTCCTACACCCTATCTGTGTCCCTCATGGTTCTACACACCTCTGTAAAGTCACCCCTCAGTCTCCTACACCCTATCTGTGTCCCTCATGTTTCTACAATCTCTATAAGGTCACCCCTCAGTCTCCTACTCCCTATCTGTGTCCCTCAAGGTTGTAGACACCTCTATAAGGTCACCCCTCAGTCTCCTAAACCCTATGTGTGTCCTTCATGGTTCTACACACCTCTATAAGGTCATCCCTCAGTCCCCTACACCCTATCTGTGTCCCTCATGGATCTACACACCTATATAAGGTCACCCCTCAGTCTCCTACACCCTATCTGTGTCCCTCATGGTTCTACACAACTCTATATGGTCACCCCTCAGTCTCCTACACCCTATCTGTGTCCCTCATTGTTCTAAACACCTCTAGAAGGTCACCGCTCAGTCCACAACACCCTATCTGTGTCCCTCATGATTCTTCACTCCTCTCTATGGACACCCATCAGTCTCCTACACCCTATCTGTGTCCCTCATGGTTCTACACACCTCTATAAGGTCACCCCTCAGTCTCCTACACCCTATCTGTGTCCGTCATAGTTCTTCACACCTCTATAAGGTCACCCCTCAGTCTCCTACACCCTATCTGTGTCCCTCATGGTTCTACACACCTCTATAAGGTCACCCCTCAGTCTCCTACACCCTATTTGTGTCCCTCATGGTTCTACACACCTCTTAAGGTGACCCCTCAGTCTCCTACACCCTATCTGTGTCCCTCATGTTTCTACAATCTCTATAAGGTCACCCCTCAGTCTCCAACACCCTATCTGTGTCCCTCATGGTTGTAGACACCTCTATAAGGTCACCCCTCAGTCTCCTCCACCCTATCTGTGTCCCTCATGGTTCTACACACCTCTATAAAGTCACCCCTTAGTCTCCTACACCCTTTCTGTGTCCCTCATGGTTCTACACACCTCTATAAGGTCACCCCTCAGTCTCCTACACCCTATTTGTGTCCCTCATGGTTCTACACGCCTCTTAAAGTGACCCCTCAGTCTCCTACACCCTATCTGTGTCCCTCATGGTTGTAGACACCTCTATAAGCTCACCCCTCAGTCTGCTTCACCCTATCTCTGTCCCTCATCGTTATGCACAGCTCTATTAAGGGTACCCGTCTGTCTCCTACACCCTATTTGTGTCCCTCATTGTTCTTCACACCTCTGTAAGGTCCCAAATAGTCCCCTACACCCTATCTGTTTCCCTCATGGTTCTACACACCTCTATAAGGTCACCCCTCAGTCTCCTACACCCTATCTGTGTCCCTCATGGTTCTACACACCTCTGTAAAGTCACCCCTCAGTCTCCTACACCCTATCTGTGTCCCTCATGTTTCTACAATCTCTATAAGGTCACCCCTCAGTCTCCTACACCCTATCTGTGTCCCTCATGTTTCTACAATCTCTATAAGGTCACTCCTCAGTCTCCTACACCCCATCTGTGTCCTTCATGGTTCTACACACCTCTATAAGGTCACCCCTCAGTATCCTACACCCTATCTGTGTCCCTTATGGTTCTACACACCTCTATAAGGTCATCCCTCAGTCTCCAACACCCTATCTGTGTCCCTCATGGATCTACACACCTCTATAAGGTCACCCCTCAGTCTCCTACACCCTATCTCTGTCCCTCATCGTTTTGCACAACTCTATATGGGTACCCCTGAGCCTCCTACACCCTATCTGTGTCCCTCATTGTTCTTCACACCACTATAAGGTCACCCCTCAGTCTCCTCCACCCTATCTGTGTCCCTCATGGTTCTACACACCTCTATAAAGTCACCCCTTAGTCTCCTACACCCTTTCTGTGTCCCTCATGGTTCTACACACCTCTATAAGGTCACCCCTCAGTCTCCTACACCCTATTTGTGTCCCTCATGGTTCTACACACCTCTTAAAGTGACCCCTCAGTCTCCTACACCCTATCTGTGTCCCTCATGGTTGTAGACACCTCTATAAGCTCACCCCTCAGTCTGCTTCACCCTATCTCTGTCCCTCATCGTTATGCACAGCTCTATTAAGGGTACCCGTCTGTCTCCTACACCCTATTTGTGTCCCTCATTGTTCTTCACACCTCTGTAAGGTCCCAAATAGTCCCCTACACCCTATCTGTTTCCCTCATGGTTCTACACACCTCTATAAGGTCACCCCTCAGTCTCCTACACCCTATCTGTGTCCCCCATGGTTCTACACACCTCTGTAAAGTCACCCCTCATTCTCCTACACCCTATCTGTGTCCCTCATGTTTCTACAATCTCTATAAGGTCACCCCTCAGTCTCCTACACCCTATCTGTGTCCCTCATGTTTCTACAATCTCTATAAGGTCACCCCTCAGTCTCCTACACCCTATCTGTGTCCCTCATGGTTGTAGACACCTCTATAAGCTCACCCCTCAGTCTGCTTCACCCTATCTCTGTCCCTCATCGTTCTCCACACCTCTATTAAGGGTACCCCTCTGTCTCCTACACCCTATTTGTGTCCCTCATTGTTCTTCACACCTCTGTAAGGTCACCCCTCAGTCTCCTACACCCTATCTGTGTCCCTCATGGTTCTACACACCTCTGTAAAGTCACCCCTCAGTCTCCTACACCCTATCTGTGTCCCTCATGTTTCTACAATCTCTATAAGGTCACCCCTCAGTCTCCTACTCCCTATCTGTGTCCCTCAAGGTTGTAGACACCTCTATAAGGTCACCCCTCAGTCTCCTAAACCCTATGTGTGTCCTTCATGGTTCTACACACCTCTATAAGGTCATCCCTCAGTCCCCTACACCCTATCTGTGTCCCTCATGGATCTGCACACCTATATAAGGTCACCCCTCAGTCTCCTACACCCTATCTGTGTCCCTCATGGTTCTACACAACTCTATATGGTCACCCCTCAGTCTCCTACACCCTATCTGTGTCCCTCATTGTTCTAAACACCTCTAGAAGGTCACCGCTCAGTCCACAACACCCTATCTGTGTCCCTCATGATTCTTCACTCCTCTCTATGGACACCCATCAGTCTCCTACACCCTATCTGTGTCCCTCATGGTTCTACACACCTCTATAAGGTCACCCCTCAGTCTCCTACACCCTATCTGTGTCCGTCATAGTTCTTCACACCTCTATAAGGTCACCCCTCAGTCTCCTACACCCTATCTGTGTCCCTCATGGTTCTACACACCTCTATAAGGTCACCCCTCAGTCTCCTACACCCTATTTGTGTCCCTCATGGTTCTACACACCTCTTAAGGTGACCCCTCAGTCTCCTACACCCTATCTGTGTCCCTCATGTTTCTACAATCTCTATAAGGTCACCCCTCAGTCTCCAACACCCTATCTGTGTCCCTCATGGTTGTAGACACCTCTATAAGGTCACCCCTCAGTCTCCTCCACCCTATCTGTGTCCCTCATGGTTCTACACACCTCTATAAAGTCACCCCTTAGTCTCCTACACCCTTTCTGTGTCCCTCATGGTTCTACACACCTCTATAAGGTCACCCCTCAGTCTCCTACACCCTATTTGTGTCCCTCATGGTTCTACACGCCTCTTAAAGTGACCCCTCAGTCTCCTACACCCTATCTGTGTCCCTCATGGTTGTAGACACCTCTATAAGCTCACCCCTCAGTCTGCTTCACCCTATCTCTGTCCCTCATCGTTATGCACAGCTCTATTAAGGGTACCCGTCTGTCTCCTACACCCTATTTGTGTCCCTCATTGTTCTTCACACCTCTGTAAGGTCCCAAATAGTCCCCTACACCCTATCTGTTTCCCTCATGGTTCTACACACCTCTATAAGGTCACCCCTCAGTCTCCTACACCCTATCTGTGTCCCTCATGGTTCTACACACCTCTGTAAAGTCACCCCTCAGTCTCCTACACCCTATCTGTGTCCCTCATGTTTCTACAATCTCTATAAGGTCACCCCTCAGTCTCCTACACCCTATCTGTGTCCCTCATGTTTCTACAATCTCTATAAGGTCACTCCTCAGTCTCCTACACCCCATCTGTGTCCTTCATGGTTCTACACACCTCTATAAGGTCACCCCTCAGTATCCTACACCCTATCTGTGTCCCTTATGGTTCTACACACCTCTATAAGGTCATCCCTCAGTCTCCAACACCCTATCTGTGTCCCTCATGGATCTACACACCTCTATAAGGTCACCCCTCAGTCTCCTACACCCTATCTCTGTCCCTCATCGTTTTGCACAACTCTATATGGGTACCCCTGAGCCTCCTACACCCTATCTGTGTCCCTCATTGTTCTTCACACCACTATAAGGTCACCCCTCAGTCTCCTCCACCCTATCTGTGTCCCTCATGGTTCTACACACCTCTATAAAGTCACCCCTTAGTCTCCTACACCCTTTCTGTGTCCCTCATGGTTCTACACACCTCTATAAGGTCACCCCTCAGTCTCCTACACCCTATTTGTGTCCCTCATGGTTCTACACACCTCTTAAAGTGACCCCTCAGTCTCCTACACCCTATCTGTGTCCCTCATGGTTGTAGACACCTCTATAAGCTCACCCCTCAGTCTGCTTCACCCTATCTCTGTCCCTCATCGTTATGCACAGCTCTATTAAGGGTACCCGTCTGTCTCCTACACCCTATTTGTGTCCCTCATTGTTCTTCACACCTCTGTAAGGTCCCAAATAGTCCCCTACACCCTATCTGTTTCCCTCATGGTTCTACACACCTCTATAAGGTCACCCCTCAGTCTCCTACACCCTATCTGTGTCCCCCATGGTTCTACACACCTCTGTAAAGTCACCCCTCAGTCTCCTACACCCTATCTGTGTCCCTCATGTTTCTACAATCTCTATAAGGTCACCCCTCAGTCTCCTACACCCTATCTGTGTCCCTCATGTTTCTACAATCTCTATAAGGTCACCCCTCAGTCTCCTACACCCTATCTGTGTCCCTCAAGGTTGTAGACACCTCTATAAGGTCACCCCTCAGTCTCCTAAACCCTATCTGTGTCCTTCATGGTTCTCCACACCTCTATAAGGTCACCCCTCAGTCTCCTACACCCTATCTGTGTCCCTCATGGTTGTAGACACCTCTATAAGCTCACCCCTCAGTCTGCTTCACCCTATCTCTGTCCCTCATCGTTATGCACAGCTCTATTAAGGGTACCCCTCAGCCTCCTACACCCTCTTTGTGTCCCTCATTGTTCTTCACACCTCTGAAAGGTCCCCCACAGTCCCCTACACCCTATCTGTTTCCCTCATGGTTCTACACACCTCTATAAGGTCACCCCTCAGTCTCCTACAACATATCTGTATCCCTCATGGTTCGTCAGACCTCTATAAGGTCACCCCTCAGTCTCCTACACCCTATCTGTGTCCCTCATGTTTCTACAATCTCTATAAGGTCACCCCTCAGTCTCCTACACCCTATCTGTGTCCCTCATGTTTCTACAATCTCTATAAGGTCACCCCTCAGTCTCCTACACCCTATCTGTGTCCCTCATGTTTCTACAATCTTTATAAGGTCACCCCTCAGTCTCCTACACCCTATCTGTGTCCCTCATGGTTGTAGACACCTCTATAAGGTCACCCCTCAGTCTGCTACACCCTATGTGTGTCCTTCATGGTTCTACACACCTCTATAAGGTCACCCCTCAGTCTCCTATACCCAATCTGTGTCCCTCATTGTTCATTACACCTCTGTAAGGTCACCCCTCAGTCTCCTACACCCTATCTGTGTCCCTCATGGTTCTACACACCTCTGTAAAGTCACCCCTCAGTCTCCTACACCCTATCTGTGTCCCTCATGTTTCTACAATCTCTATAAGGTCACCCCTCAGTCTCCTACACCCTATCTGTGTCCCTCAAGGTTGTAGACACCTCTATAAGGTCACCCCTCAGTCTCCTAAACCCTATGTGTGTCCTTCATGGTTCTACACACCTCTATAAGGTCATCCCTCAGTCCCCTACACCCTATCTGTGTCCCTCATGGATCTACACACCTATATAAGGTCACCCCTCAGTCTCCTACACCCTATCTGTGTCCCTCATGGTTCTACACAACTCTATATGGTCACCCCTCAGTCTTCTACACCCTATCTGTGTCCCTCATTGTTCTAAACACCTCTAGAAGGTCACCGCTCCGTCCCCAACACCCTATCTGTGTCCCTCATGATTCTTCACTCCTCTCTATGGACACCCCTCAGTCTCCTACACCCTATCTGTGTCCCTCATGGTTCTACACACCTCTATAAGGTCACCCCTCAGTCTCCTACACCCTATCTGTGTCCCCCATGGTTCTACACACCTCTGTAAAGTCACCCCTCAGTCTCCTACACCCTATCTGTGTCCCTCATGTTTCTACGATCTCTATAAGGTCACCCCTCAGTCTCCTACACCCTATCTGTGTCCCTCATAGTTCTAAACACCTATATAAGGTCACCCCTCAGTCTCCTACACCCTATCTGTGTCCCTCATGGTTCTACACACCTCTATAACGTCACCCCTCAGTCTCCTACACCGTATCTGTGCCCCTCATGGTTGTAGACACCTCTATAAGGTCACCGCTCAGTCTCCTACACCCTATCTGTGTCCCTCATGATTCTTCACTCCTCTGTATGGTAACCCCTCACTCTCCTACATCCTATCTGTGTCCCCCATGGTTATACACACCTCTATAACGTCACCCCTCAGTCTCCTACACCCTATCTCTGTCCCTCATCGTTTTGAACAACTCTATATGGGTACCCCTGAGCCTCCTACACCCTATCTGTGTCCCTCATTGTTCTTCACACCTCTAAGAGGTCAGCCCTCAGTCTCCTCCACCCTATCTGTGTCCCTCATGGTTCTACACACCTCTATAAAGTCACCCCTTAGTCTCCTACACCCTATCTGTGTCCCTCATGGTTCTACACAGCTCTATAAGGTCACCCCTCAGTCTCCTACACCCTATTTGTGTCCCTCATGTTTCTACAATCTCTATAAGGTCACCCCTCAGTCTCCTACACCCTATCTGTGTCCCTCATGTTTCTACAATCTCTATAAGGTCACCCCTCAGTCTCCTACACCCTATCTGTGTCCCTCATGTTTCTACAATCTCTATAAGGTCACCGCTCAGTCTCCTACACCCTATCTGTGTCCCTCATGGTTGTAGACACCTCTATAAGGTCACCCCTCAGTCTGCTACACCCTATGTGTGTCCTTCATGGTTCTACACACCTCTATAAGGTCACCCCTCAGTCTCCTACACCCTATCTGTGTCCCTCATGGTTCTAGACATCTCTATAAGGTCACCGCTCAGTCTCCAACACCCAATCTGTGTCCCTCATGGTTCTACACACCTCTGAAAGTGACCCCTCACTCTCCTACACCCTATCTGTGTCCCTCATGGTTGTAGACACCTCTATAAGCTCACCCCTCAGTCTGCTTCACCCTATCTCTGTCCCTCATCGTTCTCCACACCTCTATTAAGGGTACCCCTCTGTCTCCTACACCCTATTTGTGTCCCTCATTGTTCTTCACACCTCTGTAAGGTCACCCCTCAGTCTCCTACACCCTATCTGTGTCCCTCATGGTTCTACACACCTCTGTAAAGTCACCGCTCAGTCTCCTACACCCTATCTGTGTCCCTCATGTTTCTACAATCTCTATAAGGTCACCCCTCAGTCTCCTACTCCCTATCTGTGTCCCTCAAGGTTGTAGACACCTCTATAAGGTCACCCCTCAGTCTCCTAAACCCTATGTGTGTCCTTCATGGTTCTACACACCTCTATAAGGTCATCCCTCAGTCCCCTACACCCTATCTGTGTCCCTCATGGATCTACACACCTATATAAGGTCACCCCTCAGTCTCCTACACCCTATCTGTGTCCCTCATGGTTCTACACAACTCTATATGGTCACCCCTCAGTCTCCTACACCCTATCTGTGTCCCTCATTGTTCTAAACACCTCTAGAAGGTCACCGCTCAGTCCACAACACCCTATCTGTGTCCCTCATGATTCTTCACTCCTCTCTATGGACACCCATCAGTCTCCTACACCCTATCTGTGTCCCTCATGGTTCTACACACCTCTATAAGGTCACCCCTCAGTCTCCTACACCCTATCTGTGTCCGTCATAGTTCTTCACACCTCTATAAGGTCACCCCTCAGTCTCCTACACCCTATCTGTGTCCCTCATGGTTCTACACACCTCTATAAGGTCACCCCTCAGTCTCCTACACCCTATTTGTGTCCCTCATGGTTCTACACACCTCTTAAGGTGACCCCTCAGTCTCCTACACCCTATCTGTGTCCCTCATGTTTCTACAATCTCTATAAGGTCACCCCTCAGTCTCCAACACCCTATCTGTGTCCCTCATGGTTGTAGACACCTCTATAAGGTCACCCCTCAGTCTCCTCCACCCTATCTGTGTCCCTCATGGTTCTACACACCTCTATAAAGTCACCCCTTAGTCTCCTACACCCTTTCTGTGTCCCTCATGGTTCTACACACCTCTATAAGGTCACCCCTCAGTCTCCTACACCCTATTTGTGTCCCTCATGGTTCTACACGCATCTTAAAGTGACCCCTCAGTCTCCTACACCCTATCTGTGTCCCTCATGGTTGTAGACACCTCTATAAGCTCACCCCTCAGTCTGCTTCACCCTATCTCTGTCCCTCATCGTTATGCACAGCTCTATTAAGGGTACCCGTCTGTCTCCTACACCCTATTTGTGTCCCTCATTGTTCTTCACACCTCTGTAAGGTCCCAAATAGTCCCCTACACCCTATCTGTTTCCCTCATGGTTCTACACACCTCTATAAGGTCACCCCTCAGTCTCCTACACCCTATCTGTGTCCCCCATGGTTCTACACACCTCTGTAAAGTCACCCCTCAGTCTCCTACACCCTATCTGTGTCCCTCATGTTTCTACAATCTCTATAAGGTCACCCCTCAGTCTCCTACACCCTATCTGTGTCCCTCAAGGTTGTAGACACCTCTATAAGGTCACCCCTCAGTATCCTACACCCTATCTGTGTCCCTTATGGTTCTACACACCTCTATAAGGTCATCCCTCAGTCTCCAACACCCTATCTGTGTCCCTCATGGATCTACACACCTCTATAAGGTCACCCCTCAGTCTCCTACACCCTATCTCTGTCCCTCATCGTTTTGCACAACTCTATATGGGTACCCCTGAGCCTCCTACACCCTATCTGTGTCCCTCATTGTTCTTCACACCACTATAAGGTCACCCCTCAGTCTCCTCCACCCTATCTGTGTCCCTCATGGTTCTACACACCTCTATAAAGTCACCCCTTAGTCTCCTACACCCTTTCTGTGTCCCTCATGGTTCTACACACCTCTATAAGGTCACCCCTCAGTCTCCTACACCCTATTTGTGTCCCTCATGGTTCTACACACCTCTTAAAGTGACCCCTCAGTCTCCTACACCCTATCTGTGTCCCTCATGGTTGTAGACACCTCTATAAGCTCACCCCTCAGTCTGCTTCACCCTATCTCTGTCCCTCATCGTTATGCACAGCTCTATTAAGGGTACCCGTCTGTCTCCTACACCCTATTTGTGTCCCTCATTGTTCTTCACACCTCTGTAAGGTCCCAAATAGTCCCCTACACCCTATCTGTTTCCCTCATGGTTCTACACACCTCTATAAGGTCACCCCTCAGTCTCCTACACCCTATCTGTGTCCCCCATGGTTCTACACACCTCTGTAAAGTCACCCCTCAGTCTCCTACACCCTATCTGTGTCCCTCATGTTTCTACAATCTCTATAAGGTCACCCCTCAGTCTCCTACACCCTATCTGTGTCCCTCATGTTTCTACAATCTCTATAAGGTCACCCCTCAGTCTCCTACACCCTATCTGTGTCCCTCAAGGTTGTAGACACCTCTATAAGGTCACCCCTCAGTCTCCTAAACCCTATCTGTGTCCTTCATGGTTCTCCACACCTCTATAAGGTCACCCCTCAGTCTCCTACACCCTATCTGTGTCCCTCATGGTTCTTCAGACCTCTATAAGGTCACCCCTCAGTCTCCTACACCCTATCTGTGTCCCTCATGGTTCTACACACCTCTGTAAAGTCACCCCTCAGTCTCCTACACCCTATCTGTGTCCCTCATGTTTCTACAATCTCTATAAGGTCACCCCTCAGTCTCCTACACCCTATCTGTGTCCCTCATGGTTGTAGACACCTCTATAAGGTCACCCCTCAGTCTCCTACACCCTATCTGTGTCCCTCATGGTTCTACACACCTCTTAAAGTGACCCCTCAGTCTCCTACAGCCTATCTGTGTCCCTCATAGTTCTACACACCTCTATAAGGTCACCCCTCAGTCTCCTACACCCTATCTGTGTCCCTCATGGATCTACACACCTCCATAAGGTCACCCCTCAGTCTGCTACACCCTATATGTGTCCCTCATGGATCTACACACCTCTATAAGGTCACCCCTCAGTCTCCTACACCCTATCTGTGTCCCTCATGGTTCTGAACACCTCTATAAGTTCACCCCTCAGTCTCCTACACCCTATCTGTGTCCCTCATGGTTCTAGACATCTCTATAAGGTCACCGCTCAGTCTCCAACACCCAATCTGTGTCCCTCATGATTCTTCACTCCTCTGTATGGTCACCCCTCTGTCTCCTACACCCTATCTGTGTCCCTCATAGTTCTAAACACCTATATAAGGTCACCTCTCAGTCTCCTACACCCTATCTGTGTCCCTCATGGTTCTACACAACTCTATAAGGTCATCCCTCAGTCTCCTACACACTATCTGTGTCCCTCATGTTTCTACAATTTCTATAAGGTCACCCCTCAGTCTCCTACACCCTATCTGTGTCCCTCATGGTTCTACACAACTCTATATGGTCACCCCTCAGTCTCCTACACCCTATCTGTGTCCCTCATTGTTCTAAACACCTCTAGAAGGTCACCGCTCAGTCCACAACACCCTATCTGTGTCCCTCATGATTCTTCACTCCTCTCTATGGACACCCATCAGTCTCCTACACCCTATCTGTGTCCCTCATGGTTCTACACACCTTTATAAGGTCACCCCTCAGTCTCCTACACCCTATCTGTGTCCGTCATAGTTCTTCACACCTCTATAAGGTCACCCCTCAGTCTCCTACACCCTATCTGTGTCCCTCATGGTTCTACACACCTCTATAAGGTCACCCCTCAGTCTCCTACACCCTATTTGTGTCCCTCATGGTTCTACACACCTCTTAAGGTGACCCCTCAGTCTCCTACACCCTATCTGTGTCCCTCATGTTTCTACAATCTCTATAAGGTCACCCCTCAGTCTCCTACACCCTATCTGTGTCCCTCATGGTTGTAGACACCTCTATAAGGTCACCCCTCAGTCTCCTCCACCCTATCTGTGTCCCTCATGGTTCTACACACCTCTATAAAGTCACCCCTTAGTCTCCTACACCCTTTCTGTGTCCCTCATGGTTCTACACACCTCTATAAGGTCACCCCTCAGTCTCCTACACCCTATTTGTGTCCCTCATGGTTCTACACACCTCTTAAAGTGACCCCTCAGTCTCCTACACCCTATCTGTGTCCCTCATGGTTGTAGACACCTCTATAAGCTCACCCCTCAGTCTGCTTCACCCTATCTCTGTCCCTCATCGTTATGCACAACTCTATTAAGGGTACCCGTCTGTCTCCTACACCCTATTTGTGTCCCTCATTGTTCTTCACACCTCTGTAAGGTCCCAAATAGTCCCCTACACCCTATCTGTTTCCCTCATGGTTCTACACACCTCTATAAGGTCACCCCTCAGTCTCCTACACCCTATCTGTGTCCCCCATGGTTCTACACACCTCTGTAAAGTCACCCCTCAGTCTCCTACACCCTATCTGTGTCCCTCATGTTTCTACAATCTCTATAAGGTCACCCCTCAGTCTCCTACACCCTATCTGTGTCCCTCATGTTTCTACAATCTCTATAAGGTCACTCCTCAGTCTCCTACACCCCATCTGTGTCCCTCAAGGTTGTAGACACCTCTATAAGGTCACCCCTCAGTCTCCTAAAACCTATCTGTGTCCTTCATGGTTCTACACACCTCTATAAGGTCACCCCTCAGTATCCTACACCCTATCTGTGTCCCTTATGGTTCTACACACCTCTATAAGGTCATCCCTCAGTCTCCTACACCCTATCTGTGTCCCCCATGGTTCTACACACCTCTGTAAAGTCACCCCTCAGTCTGCTACACCCTATCTGTGTCCCTCATGTTTCTACAATCTCTATAAGGTCACCCCTCAGTCTCCTACACCCTATCTGTGTCCCTCATGTTTCTACAATCTCTATAAGGTCACCCCTCAGTCTCCTACACCCTATCTGTGTCCCTCATGGTTGTAGACACCTCTATAAGGTCACCCCTCAGTCTGCTACACCCTATGTGTGTCCTTCATGGTTCTACACACCTCTATAAGGTCACCCCTCAGTCTCCTACACCCTATTTGTGTCCCTCATGGTTCTACACACCTCTTAAAGTGACCCCTCAGTCTCCTACAGCCTATCTGTGTCCCTCATAGTTCTACACACCTCTATAAGGTCACCCCTCAGTCTCCTACACCCTATCTGTGTCCCTCATGGATCTACACACCTCCATAAGGTCACCCCTCAGTCTGCTACACCCTATATGTGTCCCTCATGGATCTACACACCTCTATAAGGTCACCCCTCAGTCTCCTACACCCTATCTGTGTCCCTGATGGTTCTGAACACCTCTATAAGTTCACCCCTCAGTCTCCTACACCCTATCTGTGTCCCTCATGGTTCTAGACATCTCTATAAGGTCACCGCTCAGTCTCCAACACCCAATCTGTGTCCCTCATGATTCTTCACTCCTCTGTATGGTCACCCCTCTGTCTCCTACACCCTATCTGTGTCCCTCATAGTTCTAAACACCTATATAAGGTCACCTCTCAGTCTCCTACACCCTATCTGTGTCCCTCATGGTTCTACACAACTCTATAAGGTCATCCCTCAGTCTCCTACACACTATCTGTGTCCCTCATGTTTCTACAATTTCTATAAGGTCACCCCTCAGTCTCCTACACCCTATCTGTGTCCCTCATGGTTCTACACAACTCTATATGGTCACCCCTCAGTCTCCTACACCCTATCTGTGTCCCTCATTGTTCTAAACACCTCTAGAAGGTCACCGCTCAGTCCACAACACCCTATCTGTGTCCCTCATGATTCTTCACTCCTCTCTATGGACACCCATCAGTCTCCTACACCCTATCTGTGTCCCTCATGGTTCTACACACCTCTATAAGGTCACCCCTCAGTCTCCTACACCCTATCTGTGTCCGTCATAGTTCTTCACACCTCTATAAGGTCACCCCTCAGTCTCCTACACCCTATCTGTGTCCCTCATGGTTCTACACACCTCTATAAGGTCACCCCTCAGTCTCCTACACCCTATTTGTGTCCCTCATGGTTCTACACACCTCTTAAGGTGACCCCTCAGTCTCCTACACCCTATCTGTGTCCCTCATGTTTCTACAATCTCTATAAGGTCACCCCTCAGTCTCCAACACCCTATCTGTGTCCCTCATGGTTGTAGACACCTCTATAAGGTCACCCCTCAGTCTCCTCCACCCTATCTGTGTCCCTCATGGTTGTACACACCTCTATAAAGTCACCCCTTAGTCTCCTACACCCTTTCTGTGTCCCTCATGGTTCTACACACCTCTTAAAGTGACCCCTCAGTCTCCTACACCCTATCTGTGTCCCTCATGGTTGTAGACACCTCTATAAGCTCACCCCTCAGTCTGCTTCACCCTATCTCTGTCCCTCATCGTTATGCACAGCTCTATTAAGGGTACCCGTCTGTCTCCTACACCCTATTTGTGTCCCTCATTGTTCTTCACACCTCTGTAAGGTCCCAAATAGTCCCCTACACCCTATCTGTTTCCCTCATGGTTCTACACACCTCTATAAGGTCACCCCTCAGTCTCCTACACCCTATCTGTGTCCCCCATGGTTCTACACACCTCTGTAAAGTCACCCCTCAGTCTCCTACACCCTATCTGTGTCCCTCATGTTTCTACAATCTCTATAAGGTCACCCCTCAGTCTCCTACACCCTATCTGTGTCCCTCATGTTTCTACAATCTCTATAAGGTCACCCCTCAGTCTCCTACACCCTATCTGTGTCCCTCAAGGTTGTAGACACCTCTATAAGGTCACCCCTCAGTCTCCTAAACCCTATCTGTGTCCTTCATGGTTCTCCACACCTCTATAAGGTCACCCCTCAGTCTCCTACACCCTATCTGTGTCCCTCATGGTTCTTCAGACCTCTATAAGGTCACCCCTCAGTCTCCTACACCCTATCTGTGTCCCTCATGGTTCTACACACCTCTGTAAAGTCACCCCTCAGTCTCCTACACCCTATCTGTGTCCCTCATGTTTCTACAATCTCTATAAGGTCACCCCTCAGTCTCCTACACCCTATCTGTGTCCCTCATGTTTCTACAATCTCTATAAGGTCACCCCTCAGTCTCCTACACCCTATCTGTGTCCCTCATGGTTGTAGACACCTCTATAAGGTCACCCCTCAGTCTGCTACACCCTATGTGTGTCCTTCATGGTTCTACACACCTCTATAAGGTCACCCCTCAGTCTCCTACACCCTATTTGTGTCCCTCATGGTTCTACACACCTCTTAAAGTGACCCCTCAGTCTCCTACAGCCTATCTGTGTCCCTCATAGTTCTACACACCTCTATAAGGTCACCCCTCAGTCTCCTACACCCTATCTGTGTCCCTCATGGATCTACACACCTCCATAAGGTCACCCCTCAGTCTGCTACACCCTATATGTGTCCCTCATGGATCTACACACCTCTATAAGGTCACCCCTCAGTCTCCTACACCCTATCTGTGTCCCTCATGGTTCTGAACACCTCTATAAGTTCACCCCTCAGTCTCCTACACCCTATCTGTGTCCCTCATGGTTCTAGACATCTCTATAAGGTCACCGCTCAGTCTCCAACACCCAATCTGTGTCCCTCATGATTCTTCACTCCTCTGTATGGTCACCCCTCTGTCTCCTACACCCTATCTGTGTCCCTCATAGTTCTAAACACCTATATAAGGTCACCTCTCAGTCTCCTACACCCTATCTGTGTCCCTCATGGTTCTACACAACTCTATAAGGTCATCCCTCAGTCTCCTACACACTATCTGTGTCCCTCATGTTTCTACAATTTCTATAAGGTCACCCCTCAGTCTCCTACACCCTATCTGTGTCCCTCATGGTTCTACACAACTCTATATGGTCACCCCTCAGTCTCCTACACCCTATCTGTGTCCCTCATTGTTCTAAACACCTCTAGAAGGTCACCGCTCAGTCCCCAACACCCTATCTGTGTCCCTCATGATTCTTCACTCCTCTCTATGGACACCCATCAGTCTCCTACACCCTATCTGTGTCCCTCATGGTTCTACACACCTCTATAAGGTCACCCCTCAGTCTCCTACACCCTATCTGTGTCCGTCATAGTTCTTCACACCTCTATAAAGTCACCCCTCAGTCTCCTACACCCTATCTGTGTCCCTCATGGTTCTACACACCTCTATAAGGTCACCCCTCAGTCTCCTACACCCTATTTGTGTCCCTCATGGTTCTACACACCTCTTAAGGTGACCCCTCAGTCTCCTACACCCTATCTGTGTCCCTCATGTTTCTACAATCTCTATAAGGTCACCCCTCAGTCTCCAACACCCTATCTGTGTCCCTCATGGTTGTAGACACCTCTATAAGGTCACCCCTCAGTCTGCTACACCCTATGTGTGTCCTTCATGTTTCTACAATCTCTATAAGGTCACCCCTCAGTCTCCTACACCCTATCTGTGTCCCTCAAGTTTGTAGACACCTCTATAAGGTCACCCCTCAGTCTCCTAAACCCTATCTGTGTCCTTCATGGTTCTCCACACCTCTATAAGGTCACCCCTCAGTCTCCTACACCCTATCTGTGTCCCTCATGGTTCTTCAGACCTCTATAAGGTCACCCCTCAGTCTCCTACACCCTATCTGTGTCCCTCATGGTTCTACACACCTCTGTAAAGTCACCCCTCAGTCTCCTACACCCTATCTGTGTCCCTCATGTTTCTACAATCTCTATAAGGTCACCCCTCAGTCTCCTACACCCTATCTGTGTCCCTCATGTTTCTACAATCTCTATAAGGTCACCCCTCAGTCTCCTACACCCTATCTGTGTCCCTCATGGTTGTAGACACCTCTATAAGGTCACCCCTCAGTCTGCTACACCCTATGTGTGTCCTTCATGGTTCTACACACCTCTATAAGGTCACCCCTCAGTCTCCTACACCCTATTTGTGTCCCTCATGGTTCTACACACCTCTTAAAGTGACCCCTCAGTCTCCTACCGCCTATCTGTGTCCCTCATAGTTCTACACACCTCTATAAGGTCACCCCTCAGTCTCCTACACCCTATCTGTGTCCCTCATGGATCTACACACCTCCATAAGGTCACCCCTCAGTCTGCTACACCCTATATGTGTCCCTCATGGATCTACACACCTCTATAAGGTCACCCCTCAGTCTCCTACACCCTATATGTGTCCCTCATGGTTCTGAACACCTCTATAAGTTCACCCCTCAGTCTCCTACACCCTATCTGTGTCCCTCATGGTTCTAGACATCTCTATAAGGTCACCGCTCAGTCTCCAACACCCTATCTGTGTCCGTCATAGTTCTTCACACCTCTATAAGGTCACCCCTCAGTCTCCTACACCCTATTTGTGTCCTTCATAGTTCTAAACACCTATATAAGGTCACCTCTCAGTCTCCTACACCCTATTTCTGTCCCTCATGGTTCTATCCATCTCTATAAGGTCACCCCTCAGTCTCCTACACCCTATCTGTGTCCCTCATGGTTCTACACACCTCTATAACGTCACCCCTCAGTCTCCTACACCGTATCTGTGCCCCTCATGGTTGTACACACCTCTATAACGTCACCCCTCAGTCTCCTACACCCTATCTGTGTCCCTCATGGTTGTAGACACCTCTATAAGGTCACCGCTCAGTCTCCTACACCCTATCTGTGTCCCTCATGATTTTTCACTCCTCTGTATGGTAACCCCTCACTCTCCTACATCCTATCTGTGTCCCTCATGGTTCTACACACCTCTATAACGTCACCCCTCAGTCTCCTACACCCTATCTCTGTCCCTCATCGTTTTGCACAACTCTATATGGGTACCCCTGAGCCTCCTACACCCTATCTGTGTCCCTCATTGTTCTTCACACCACTATAAGGTCACCCCTCAGTCTCCTCCACCCTATCTGTGTCCCTCATGGTTCTACACACCTCTATAAAGTCACCCCTTAGTCTCCTACACCCTTTCTGTGTCCCTCATGGTTCTTCACACCTCTATAAGGTCACCCCTCAGTCTCCTACACCCTATTTGTGTCCCTCATGGTTCTACACACCTCTTAAAGTGACCCCTCAGTCTCCTACACCCTATCTGTGTCCCTCATGGTTGTAGACACCTCTATAAGCTCACCCCTCAGTCTGCTTCACCCTATCTCTGTCCCTCATCATTATGCACAGCTCTATTAAGGGTACCCGTCTGTCTCCTACACCCTATTTGTGTCCCTCATTGTTCTTCACACCTCTGTAAGGTCCCAAATAGTCCCCTACACCCTATCTGTTTCCCTCATGGTTCTACACACCTCTATAAGGTCACCCCTCAGTCTCCTACACCCTATCTGTGTCCCCCATGGTTCTACACACCTCTGTAAAGTCACCCCTCAGTCTCCTACACCCTATCTGTGTCCCTCATGTTTCTACAATCTCTATAAGGTCACCCCTCAGTCTCCTACACCCTATCTGTGTCCCTCATGTTTCTACAATCTCTATAAGGTCACCCCTCAGTCTCCTACACCCTATCTGTGTCCCTCAAGGTTGTAGACACCTCTATAAGGTCACCCCTCAGTCTCCTAAACCCTATCTGTGTCCTTCATGGTTCTCCACACCTCTATAAGGTCACCCCTCAGTCTCCTACACCCTATCTGTGTCCCTCATGGTTCTTCAGACCTCTATAAGGTCACCCCTCAGTCTCCTACACCCTATCTGTGTCCCTCATGGTTCTACACACCTCTGTAAAGTCACCCCTCAGTCTCCTACACCCTATCTGTGTCCCTCATGTTTCTACAATCTCTATAAGGTCACCCCTCAGTCTCCTACACCCTATCTGTGTCCCTCATGTTTCTACAATCTCTATAAGGTCACCCCTCAGTCTCCTACACCCTATCTGTGTCCCTCATGGTTGTAGACACCTCTATAAGCTCACCCCTCAGTCTGCTACACCCTATGTGTGTCCTTCATGGTTCTACACACCTCTATAAGGTCACCCCTCAGTCTCCTACACCCTATTTGTGTCCCTCATGGTTCTACACACCTCTTAAAGTGACCCCTCAGTCTCCTACCGCCTATCTGTGTCCCTCATAGTTCTACACACCTCTATAAGGTCACCCCTCAGTCTCCTACACCCTATCTGTGTCCCTCATGGATCTACACACCTCCATAAGGTCACCCCTCAGTCTGCTACACCCTATATGTGTCCCTCATGGATCTACACACCTCTATAAGGTCACCCCTCAGTCTCCTACACCCTATCTGTGTCCCTCATGGTTCTGAACACCTCTATAAGTTCACCCCTCAGTCTCCTACACCCTATCTGTGTCCCTCATGGTTCTAGACATCTCTATAAGGTCACCGCTCAGTCTCCAACACCCAATCTGTGTCCCTCATGATTCTTCACTCCTCTGTATGGTCACCCCTCTGTCTCCTACACCCTATCTGTGACCCTCATAGTTCTAAACACCTATATAAGGTCACCTCTCAGTCTCCTACACCCTATCTGTGTCCCTCATGGTTCTACACAACTCTATAAGGTCATCCCTCAGTCTCCTACACACTATCTGTGTCCCTCATGTTTCTACAATTTCTATAAGGTCACCCCTCAGTCTCCTACACCCTATCTGTGTCCCTCATGGTTCTACAAGCCTCTATAAGGTCACCCCTCAGTCTCCTACACCCTATTTGTGTCCCTCATAGTTCTAAACACCTATATAAGGTCACCTCTCAGTCTCCTACACCCTATTTGTGTCCCTCATGGTTCTATCCATCTCTATAAGGTCACCCCTCAGTCTCCTACACCCTATCTGTGTCCCTCATGGTTCTACACACCTCTATAACGTCACCCCTCAGTCTCCTACACCGTATCTGTGCCCCTCATGGTTGTACACACCTCTATAACGTCACCCCTCAGTCTCCTACACCCTATCTGTGTCCCTCATGGTTGTAGACACCTCTATAAGGTCACCGCTCAGTCTCCTACACCCTATCTGTGTCCCTCATGATTCTTCACTCCTCTGTATGGTAACCCCTCACTCTCCTACATCCTATCTGTGTCCCTCATGGTTCTACACACCTCTATAACGTCACCCCTCAGTCTCCTACACCCTATCTCTGTCCCTCATCGTTTTGCACAACTCTATATGGGTACCCCTGAGCCTCCTACACCCTATCTGTGTCCCTCATTGTTCTTCACACCTCTATAAGGTCACCCCTCAGTCTCCTCCACCCTATCTGTGTCCCTCATGGTTCTACACACCTCTATAAAGTCACCCCTTAGTCTCCTACACCCTTTCTGTGTCCCTCATGGTTCTACACACCTCTATAAGGTCACCCCTCAGTCTCCTACACCCTATTTGTGTCCCTCATGGTTCTACACACCTCTTAAGGTGACCCCTCAGTCTCCTACACCCTATCTGTGTCCCTCATGTTTCTACAATCTCTATAAGGTCACCCCTCAGTCTCCAACACCCTATCTGTGTCCCTCATGGTTGTAGACACCTCTATAAGGTCACCCCTCAGTCTCCTCCACCCTATCTGTGTCCCTCATGGTTGTGCACACCTCTATAAAGTCACCCCTTAGTCTCCTACACCCTTTCTGTGTCCCTCATGGTTCTACACACCTCTTAAAGTGACCCCTCAGTCTCCTACACCCTATCTGTGTCCCTCATGGTTGTAGACACCTCTATAAGCTCACCCCTCAGTCTGCTTCACCCTATCTCTGTCCCTCATCGTTATGCACAGCTCTATTAAGGGTACCCGTCTGTCTCCTACACCCTATTTGTGTCCCTCATTGTTCTTCACACCTCTGTAAGGTCCCAAATAGTCCCCTACACCCTATCTGTTTCCCTCATGGTTCTACACACCTCTATAAGGTCACCCCTCAGTCTCCTACACCCTATCTGTGTCCCCCATGGTTCTACACACCTCTGTAAAGTCACCCCTCAGTCTCCTACACCCTATCTGTGTCCCTCATGTTTCTACAATCTCTATAAGGTCACCCCTCAGTCTCCTACACCCTATCTGTGTCCCTCATGTTTCTACAATCTCTATAAGGTCACCCCTCAGTCTCCTACACCCTATCTGTGTCCCTCAAGGTTGTAGACACCTCTATAAGGTCACCCCTCAGTCTCCTAAACCCTATCTGTGTCCTTCATGGTTCTCCACACCTCTATAAGGTCACCCCTCAGTCTCCTACACCCTATCTGTGTCCCTCATGGTTCTTCAGACCTCTATAAGGTCACCCCTCAGTCTCCTACACCCTATCTGTGTCCCTCATGGTTCTACACACCTCTGTAAAGTCACCCCTCAGTCTCCTACACCCTATCTGTGTCCCTCATGTTTCTACAATCTCTATAAGGTCACCCCTCAGTCTCCTACACCCTATCTGTGTCCCTCATGTTTCTACAATCTCTATAAGGTCACCCCTCAGTCTCCTACACCCTATCTGTGTCCCTCATGGTTGTAGACACCTCTATAAGGTCACCCCTCAGTCTGCTACACCCTATGTGTGTCCTTCATGGTTCTACACACCTCTATAAGGTCACCCCTCAGTCTCCTACACCCTATTTGTGTCCCTCATGGTTCTACACACCTCTTAAAGTGACCCCTCAGTCTCCTACAGCCTATCTGTGTCCCTCATAGTTCTACACACCTCTATAAGGTCACCCCTCAGTCTCCTACACCCTATCTGTGTCCCTCATGGATCTACACACCTCCATAAGGTCACCCCTCAGTCTGCTACACCCTATATGTGTCCCTCATGGATCTACACACCTCTATAAGGTCACCCCTCAGTCTCCTACACCCTATCTGTGTCCCTCATGGTTCTGAACACCTCTATAAGTTCACCCCTCAGTCTCCTACACCCTATCTGTGTCCCTCATGGTTCTAGACATCTCTATAAGGTCACCGCTCAGTCTCCAACACCCAATCTGTGTCCCTCATGATTCTTCACTCCTCTGTATGGTCACCCCTCTGTCTCCTACACCCTATCTGTGTCCCTCATAGTTCTAAACACCTATATAAGGTCACCTCTCAGTCTCCTACACCCTATCTGTGTCCCTCATGGTTCTACACAACTCTATAAGGTCATCCCTCAGTCTCCTACACACTATCTGTGTCCCTCATGTTTCTACAATTTCTATAAGGTCACCCCTCAGTCTCCTACACCCTATCTGTGTCCCTCATGGTTCTACACAACTCTATATGGTCACCCCTCAGTCTCCTACACCCTATCTGTGTCCCTCATTGTTCTAAACACCTCTAGAAGGTCACCGCTCAGTCCACAACACCCTATCTGTGTCCCTCATGATTCTTCACTCCTCTCTATGGACACCCATCAGTCTCCTACACCCTATCTGTGTCCCTCATGGTTCTACACACCTCTATAAGGTCACCCCTCAGTCTCCTACACCCTATCTGTGTCCGTCATAGTTCTTCACACCTCTATAAGGTCACCCCTCAGTCTCCTACACCCTATCTGTGTCCCTCATGGTTCTACACACCTCTATAAGGTCACCCCTCAGTCTCCTACACCCTATTTGTGTCCCTCATGGTTCTACACACCTCTTAAGGTGACCCCTCAGTCTCCTACACCCTATCTGTGTCCCTCATGTTTCTACAATCTCTATAAGGTCACCCCTCAGTCTCCAACACCCTATCTGTGTCCCTCATGGTTGTAGACACCTCTATAAGGTCACCCCTCAGTCTCCTCCACCCTATCTGTGTCCCTCATGGTTGTACACACCTCTATAAAGTCACCCCTTAGTCTCCTACACCCTTTCTGTGTCCCTCATGGTTCTACACACCTCTTAAAGTGACCCCTCAGTCTCCTACACCCTATCTGTGTCCCTCATGGTTGTAGACACCTCTATAAGCTCACCCCTCAGTCTGCTTCACCCTATCTCTGTCCCTCATCGTTATGCACAGCTCTATTAAGGGTACCCGTCTGTCTCCTACACCCTATTTGTGTCCCTCATTGTTCTTCACACCTCTGTAAGGTCCCAAATAGTCCCCTACACCCTATCTGTTTCCCTCATGGTTCTACACACCTCTATAAGGTCACCCCTCAGTCTCCTACACCCTATCTGTTTCCCCATGGTTCTACACACCTCTGTAAAGTCACCCCTCAGTCTCCTACACCCTATCTGTGTCCCTCATGTTTCTACAATCTCTATAAGGTCACCCCTCAGTCTCCTACACCCTATCTGTGTCCCTCATGTTTCTACAATCTCTATAAGGTCACCCCTCAGTCTCCTACACCCTATCTGTGTCCCTCAAGGTTGTAGACACCTCTATAAGGTCACCCCTCAGTCTCCTAAACCCTATCTGTGTCCTTCATGGTTCTCCACACCTCTATAAGGTCACCCCTCAGTCTCCTACACCCTATCTGTGTCCCTCATGGTTCTTCAGACCTCTATAAGGTCACCCCTCAGTCTCCTACACCCTATCTGTGTCCCTCATGGTTCTACACACCTCTGTAAAGTCACCCCTCAGTCTCCTACACCCTATCTGTGTCCCTCATGTTTCTACAATCTCTATAAGGTCACCCCTCAGTCTCCTACACCCTATCTGTGTCCCTCATGTTTCTACAATCTCTATAAGGTCACCCCTCAGTCTCCTACACCCTATCTGTGTCCCTCATGGTTGTAGACACCTCTATAAGGTCACCCCTCAGTCTGCTACACCCTATGTGTGTCCTTCATGGTTCTACACACCTCTATAAGGTCACCCCTCAGTCTCCTACACCCTATTTGTGTCCCTCATGGTTCTACACACCTCTTAAAGTGACCCCTCAGTCTCCTACAGCCTATCTGTGTCCCTCATAGTTCTACACACCTCTATAAGGTCACCCCTCAGTCTCCTACACCCTATCTGTGTCCCTCATGGATCTACACACCTCCATAAGGTCACCCCTCAGTCTGCTACACCCTATATGTGTCCCTCATGGATCTACACACCTCTATAAGGTCACCCCTCAGTCTCCTACACCCTATCTGTGTCCCTCATGGTTCTGAACACCTCTATAAGTTCACCCCTCAGTCTCCTACACCCTATCTGTGTCCCTCATGGTTCTAGACATCTCTATAAGGTCACCGCTCAGTCTCCAACACCCAATCTGTGTCCCTCATGATTCTTCACTCCTCTGTATGGTCACCCCTCTGTCTCCTACACCCTATCTGTGTCCCTCATAGTTCTAAACACCTATATAAGGTCACCTCTCAGTCTCCTACACCCTATCTGTGTCCCTCATGGTTCTACACAACTCTATAAGGTCATCCCTCAGTCTCCTACACACTATCTGTGTCCCTCATGTTTCTACAATTTCTATAAGGTCACCCCTCAGTCTCCTACACCCTATCTGTGTCCCTCATGGTTCTACACAACTCTATATGGTCACCCCTCAGTCTCCTACACCCTATCTGTGTCCCTCATTGTTCTAAACACCTCTAGAAGGTCACCGCTCAGTCCCCAACACCCTATCTGTGTCCCTCATGATTCTTCACTCCTCTCTATGGACACCCATCAGTCTCCTACACCCTATCTGTGTCCCTCATGGTTCTACACACCTCTATAAGGTCACCCCTCAGTCTCCTACACCCTATCTGTGTCCGTCATAGTTCTTCACACCTCTATAAGGTCACCCCTCAGTCTCCTACACCCTATCTGTGTCCCTCATGGTTCTACACACCTCTATAAGGTCACCCCTCAGTCTCCTACACCCTATTTGTGTCCCTCATGGTTCTACACACCTCTTAAGGTGACCCCTCAGTCTCCTACACCCTATCTGTGTCCCTCATGTTTCTACAATCTCTATAAGGTCACCCCTCAGTCTCCAACACCCTATCTGTGTCCCTCATGGTTGTAGACACCTCTATAAGGTCACCCCTCAGTCTGCTACACCCTATGTGTGTCCTTCATGGTTCTACACACCTCTATAAGGTCACCCCTCAGTCTCCGACACCCTATCTGTGTCCCTCATGGTTCTACACACCTCTATAAGGTCATCCCTCAGTCCCCTACACCCTATCTCTGTCTCTCATTGTTCTACACACCTCTGAAAGTGACCCCTCACTCTACTACACCCTATCTGTGTCCCTCATGGTTGTAGACACCTCTCTAAGCTCACCCCTCAGTCTGCTTCACCCTATCTCTGTCCCTCATTGTTCTCCACACCTCTATTAAGGGTACCCGTCTGTCTCCTACACCCTATTTGTGTCCCTCATTGTTCTTCACACCTCTGTAAGGTCCCAAATAGTCCCCTACACCCTATCTGTTTCCCTCATGGTTCTACACACCTCTATAAGGTCACCCCTCAGTCTCCTACACCCTATCTGTGTCCCCCATGGTTCTACACACCTCTGTAAAGTCACCCCTCAGTCTGCTACACCCTATCTGTGTCCCTCATGTTTCTACAATCTCTATAAGGTCACCCCTCAGTCTCCTACACCCTATCTGTGTCCCTCATGTTTCTACAATCTCTATAAGGTCACTCCTCAGTCTCCTACACCCCATCTGTGTCCCTCAAGGTTGTAGACACCTCTATAAGGTCACCCCTCAGTCTCCTAAAACCTATCTGTGTCCTTCATGGTTCTACACACCTCTATAAGGTCACCCCTCAGTATCCTACACCCTATCTGTGTCCCTTATGGTTCTACACACCTCTATAAGGTCATCCCTCAGTCTCCTACACCCTATCTGTGTCCCCCATGGTTCTACACACCTCTGTAAAGTCACCCCTCAGTCTGCTACACCCTATCTGTGTCCCTCATGTTTCTACAATCTCTATAAGGTCACCCCTCAGTCTCCTACACCCTATCTGTGTCCCTCATGTTTCTACAATCTCTATAAGGTCACCCCTCAGTCTCCTACACCCTATCTGTGTCCCTCATGGTTGTAGACACCTCTATAAGGTCACCCCTCAGTCTGCTACACCCTATGTGTGTCCTTCATGGTTCTACACACCTCTATAAGGTCACCCCTCAGTCTCCTACACCCTATTTGTGTCCCTCATGGTTCTACACACCTCTTAAAGTGACCCCTCAGTCTCCTACAGCCTATCTGTGTCCCTCATAGTTCTACACACCTCTATAAGGTCACCCCTCAGTCTCCTACACCCTATCTGTGTCCCTCATGGATCTACACACCTCCATAAGGTCACCCCTCAGTCTGCTACACCCTATATGTGTCCCTCATGGATCTACACACCTCTATAAGGTCACCCCTCAGTCTCCTACACCCTATCTGTGTCCCTGATGGTTCTGAACACCTCTATAAGTTCACCCCTCAGTCTCCTACACCCTATCTGTGTCCCTCATGGTTCTAGACATCTCTATAAGGTCACCGCTCAGTCTCCAACACCCAATCTGTGTCCCTCATGATTCTTCACTCCTCTGTATGGTCACCCCTCTGTCTCCTACACCCTATCTGTGTCCCTCATAGTTCTAAACACCTATATAAGGTCACCTCTCAGTCTCCTACACCCTATCTGTGTCCCTCATGGTTCTACACAACTCTATAAGGTCATCCCTCAGTCTCCTACACACTATCTGTGTCCCTCATGTTTCTACAATTTCTATAAGGTCACCCCTCAGTCTCCTACACCCTATCTGTGTCCCTCATGGTTCTACACAACTCTATATGGTCACCCCTCAGTCTCCTACACCCTATCTGTGTCCCTCATTGTTCTAAACACCTCTAGAAGGTCACCGCTCAGTCCACAACACCCTATCTGTGTCCCTCATGATTCTTCACTCCTCTCTATGGACACCCATCAGTCTCCTACACCCTATCTGTGTCCCTCATGGTTCTACACACCTCTATAAGGTCACCCCTCAGTCTCCTACACCCTATCTGTGTCCGTCATAGTTCTTCACACCTCTATAAGGTCACCCCTCAGTCTCCTACACCCTATCTGTGTCCCTCATGGTTCTACACACCTCTATAAGGTCACCCCTCAGTCTCCTACACCCTATTTGTGTCCCTCATGGTTCTACACCCCTCTTAAGGTGACCCCTCAGTCTCCTACACCCTATCTGTGTCCCTCATGTTTCTACAATCTCTATAAGGTCACCCCTCAGTCTCCAACACCCTATCTGTGTCCCTCATGGTTGTAGACACCTCTATAAGGTCACCCCTCAGTCTCCTCCACCCTATCTGTGTCCCTCATGGTTGTACACACCTCTATAAAGTCACCCCTTAGTCTCCTACACCCTTTCTGTGTCCCTCATGGTTCTACACACCTCTTAAAGTGACCCCTCAGTCTCCTACACCCTATCTGTGTCCCTCATGGTTGTAGACACCTCTATAAGCTCACCCCTCAGTCTGCTTCACCCTATCTCTGTCCCTCATCGTTATGCACAGCTCTATTAAGGGTACCCGTCTGTCTCCTACACCCTATTTGTGTCCCTCATTGTTCTTCACACCTCTGTAAGGTCCCAAATAGTCCCCTACACCCTATCTGTTTCCCTCATGGTTCTACACACCTCTATAAGGTCACCCCTCAGTCTCCTACACCCTATCTGTGTCCCCCATGGTTCTACACACCTCTGTAAAGTCACCCCTCAGTCTCCTACACCCTATCTGTGTCCCTCATGTTTCTACAATCTCTATAAGGTCACCCCTCAGTCTCCTACACCCTATCTGTGTCCCTCATGTTTCTACAATCTCTATAAGGTCACCCCTCAGTCTCCTACACCCTATCTGTGTCCCTCAAGGTTGTAGACACCTCTATAAGGTCACCCCTCAGTCTCCTAAACCCTATCTGTGTCCTTCATGGTTCTCCACACCTCTATAAGGTCACCCCTCAGTCTCCTACACCCTATCTGTGTCCCTCATGGTTCTTCAGACCTCTATAAGGTCACCCCTCAGTCTCCTACACCCTATCTGTGTCCCTCATGGTTCTACACACCTCTGTAAAGTCACCCCTCAGTCTCCTACACCCTATCTGTGTCCCTCATGTTTCTACAATCTCTATAAGGTCACCCCTCAGTCTCCTACACCCTATCTGTGTCCCTCATGTTTCTACAATCTCTATAAGGTCACCCCTCAGTCTCCTACACCCTATCTGTGTCCCTCATGGTTGTAGACACCTCTATAAGGTCACCCCTCAGTCTGCTACACCCTATGTGTGTCCTTCATGGTTCTACACACCTCTATAAGGTCACCCCTCAGTCTCCTACACCCTATTTGTGTCCCTCATGGTTCTACACACCTCTTAAAGTGACCCCTCAGTCTCCTACAGCCTATCTGTGTCCCTCATAGTTCTACACACCTCTATAAGGTCACCCCTCAGTCTCCTACACCCTATCTGTGTCCCTCATGGATCTACACACCTCCATAAGGTCACCCCTCAGTCTGCTACACCCTATATGTGTCCCTCATGGATCTACACACCTCTATAAGGTCACCCCTCAGTCTCCTACACCCTATCTGTGTCCCTCATGGTTCTGAACACCTCTATAAGTTCACCCCTCAGTCTCCTACACCCTATCTGTGTCCCTCATGGTTCTAGACATCTCTATAAGGTCACCGCTCAGTCTCCAACACCCAATCTGTGTCCCTCATGATTCTTCACTCCTCTGTATGGTCACCCCTCTGTCTCCTACACCCTATCTGTGTCCCTCATAGTTCTAAACACCTATATAAGGTCACCTCTCAGTCTCCTACACCCTATCTGTGTCCCTCATGGTTCTACACAACTCTATAAGGTCATCCCTCAGTCTCCTACACACTATCTGTGTCCCTCATGTTTCTACAATTTCTATAAGGTCACCCCTCAGTCTCCTACACCCTATCTGTGTCCCTCATGGTTCTACACAACTCTATATGGTCACCCCTCAGTCTCCTACACCCTATCTGTGTCCCTCATTGTTCTAAACACCTCTAGAAGGTCACCGCTCAGTCCCCAACACCCTATCTGTGTCCCTCATGATTCTTCACTCCTCTCTATGGACACCCATCAGTCTCCTACACCCTATCTGTGTCCCTCATGGTTCTACACACCTCTATAAGGTCACCCCTCAGTCTCCTACACCCTATCTGTGTCCGTCATAGTTCTTCACACCTCTATAAGGTCACCCCTCAGTCTCCTACACCCTATCTGTGTCCCTCATGGTTCTACACACCTCTATAAGGTCACCCCTCAGTCTCCTACACCCTATTTGTGTCCCTCATGGTTCTACACACCTCTTAAGGTGACCCCTCAGTCTCCTACACCCTATCTGTGTCCCTCATGTTTCTACAATCTCTATAAGGTCACCCCTCAGTCTCCAACACCCTATCTGTGTCCCTCATGGTTGTAGACACCTCTATAAGGTCACCCCTCAGTCTGCTACACCCTATGTGTGTCCTTCATGGTTCTACACACCTCTATAAGGTCACCCCTCAGTCTCCGACACCCTATCTGTGTCCCTCATGGTTCTACACACCTCTATAAGGTCATCCCTCAGTCCCCTACACCCTATCTCTGTCTCTCATTGTTCTACACACCTCTGAAAGTGACCCCTCACTCTACTACACCCTATCTGTGTCCCTCATGGTTGTAGACACCTCTCTAAGCTCACCCCTCAGTCTGCTTCACCCTATCTCTGTCCCTCATCGTTCTCCACACCTCTATTAAGGGTACCCGTCTGTCTCCTACACCCTATTTGTGTCCCTCATTGTTCTTCACACCTCTGTAAGGTCCCAAATAGTCCCCTACACCCTATCTGTTTCCCTCATGGTTCTACACACCTCTATAAGGTCACCCCTCAGTCTCCTACACCCTATCTGTGTCCCCCATGGTTCTACACACCTCTGTAAAGTCACCCCTCAGTCTGCTACACCCTATCTGTGTCCCTCATGTTTCTACAATCTCTATAAGGTCACCCCTCAGTCTCCTACACCCTATCTGTGTCCCTCATGTTTCTACAATCTCTATAAGGTCACTCCTCAGTCTCCTACACCCCATCTGTGTCCCTCAAGGTTGTAGACACCTCTATAAGGTCACCCCTCAGTCTCCTACACCCTATCTGTGTCCCTCAAGGTTGTAGACACCTCTATAAGGTCACCCCTCAGTATCCTACACCCTATCTGTGTCCCTTATGGTTCTACACACCTCTATAAGGTCATCCCTCAGTCTCCTACACCCTATCTGTGTCCCTCATGGATCTACACACCTCTATAAGGTCACCCCTCAGTCTCCTACACCCTATTTGTGTCCCTCATGGTTCTACACACCTCTTAAAGTGACCCCTCAGTCTCCTACAGCCTATCTGTGTCCCTCATAGTTCTACACACCTCTATAAGGTCACCCCTCAGTCTCCTACACCCTATCTGTGTCCCTCATGGTTCTGAACACCTCTATAAGTTCACCCCTCAGTCTCCTACACCCTATCTGTGTCCCTTATGGTTCTAGACATCTCTATAAGGTCACCGCTCAGTCTCCAACACCCAATCTGTGTCCCTCATGATTCTTCACTCCTCTGTATGGTCACCCGTCTGTCTCCTACACCCTATCTGTGTCCCTCATAGTTCTAAACACCTATATAAGGTCACCTCTCAGTCTCCTACACCCTATCTGTGTCCCTCATGGTTCTACACAACTCTATAAGGTCATCCCTCAGTCTCCTACACACTATCTGTGTCCCTCATGTTTCTACAATTTCTATAAGGTCACCCCTCAGTCTCCTACACCCTATCTGTGTCCCTCATGGTTCTACACAACTCTATATGGTCACCCCTCAGTCTCCTACACCCTATCTGTGTCCCTCATTGTTCTAAACACCTCTAGAAGGTCACCGCTCAGTCCCCAACACCCTATCTGTGTCCCTCATGGTTCTACACACCTCTTAAGGTGACCCCTCAGTCTCCTACACCCTATCTGTGTCCCTCATGTTTCTACAATCTCTATAAGGTCACCCCTCAGTCTCCAACACCCTATCTGTGTCCCTCATGGTTGTAGACACCTCTATAAGGTCACCCCTCAGTCTGCTACACCCTATGTGTGTCCTTCATGGTTCTACACACCTCTATAAGGTCACCCCTCAGTCTCCGACACCCTATCTGTGTCCCTCATGGTTCTACACACCTCTATAAGGTCATCCCTCAGTCCCCTACACCCTATCTCTGTCTCTCATTGTTCTACACACCTCTGAAAGTGACCCCTCACTCTACTAAACCCTATCTGTGTCCCTCATGGTTGTAGACACCTCTCTAAGCTCACCCCTCAGTCTGCTTCACCCTATCTCTGTCCCTCATCGTTCTCCACACCTCTATTAAGGGTACCCGTCTGTCTCCTACACCCTATTTGTGTCCCTCATTGTTCTTCACACCTCTGTAAGGTCCCAAATAGTCCCCTACACCCTATCTGTTTCCCTCATGGTTCTACACACCTCTATAAGGTCACCCCTCAGTCTCCTACACCCTATCTGTGTCCCCCATGGTTCTACACACCTCTGTAAAGTCACCCCTCAGTCTGCTACACCCTATCTGTGTCCCTCATGTTTCTACAATCTCTATAAGGTCACCCCTCAGTCTCCTACACCCTATCTGTGTCCCTCATGTTTTTACAATCTCTATAAGGTCACTCCTCAGTCTCCTACACCCCATCTGTGTCCCTCAAGGTTGTAGACACCTCTATAAGGTCACCCCTCAGTCTCCTAAAACCTATCTGTGTCCTTCATGGTTCTACACACCTCTATAAGGTCACCCCTCAGTATCCTACACCCTATCTGTGTCCCTTATGGTTCTACACACCTCTATAAGGTCATCCCTCAGTCTCCTACACCCTATCTGTGTCCCTCATGGATCTACACACCTCTATAAGGTCACCCCTCAGTCTCCTACACCCTATTTGTGTCCCTCATGGTTCTACACACCTCTTAAAGTGACCCCTCAGTCTCCTACAGCCTATCTGTGTCCCTCATAGTTCTACACACCTCTATAAGGTCACCCCTCAGTCTCCTACACCCTATCTGTGTCCCTCATTGTTCTAGACACCTCTGTAAGGTCACCTCTCAGTCTCCTACACCCTATCTGTGTCCCTCATGGTTCTACAATCTCTATAAGGTCACCCCTCAGTCTCCTACACCCTATCTGTGTCCCTCACGGTTCTACACACCTCTATAAGGTCACCCCTCAGTCTCCTACACACTATCTGTGTCCCTCACGGTGCTACACACCTCTATAAGGTCACCCCTCAGTCTCCTACACCCTATCTGTGTCCCTCACGGTTCTACACACCTCTATAAGGTCACCCCTCAGTCTCCTACACCCTATTTGTGTCCCTCATAGTTCTAAACACCTATATAAGGTCACCTCTCAGTCTCCTACACCCTATTTGTGTCCCTCATGGTTCTATCCATCTCTATAAGGTCACCCCTCAGTCTCCTACACCCTATCTGTGTCCCTCATGGTTCTGCACACCTCTATAACGTCACCCCTCAGTCTCCTACACCGTATCTGTGCCCCTCATGGTTGTACACACCTCTATAACGTCACCCCTCAGTCTCCTACACCCTATCTGTGTCCCTCATGGTTCTACACACCTCTATAACGTCACCCCTCAGTCTCCTACACCCTATCTCTGTCCCTCATCGTTTTGCACAACTCTATATGGGTACCCCTGAGCCTCCTACACCCTATCTGTGTCCCTCATTGTTCTTCACACCTCTATAAGGTCATCCCTCAGTCCCCTACACCCTATCTCTGTCTCTCATTGTTCTACACACCTCTGAAAGTGACCCCTCACTCTACTACACCCTATCTGTGTCCCTCATGGTTGTAGACACCTCTCTAAGCTCACCCCTCAGTCTGCTTCACCCTATCTCTGTCCCTCATCGTTCTCCACACCTCTATTAAGGGTACCCGTCTGTCTCCTACACCCTATTTGTGTCCCTCATTGTTCTTCACACCTCTGTAAGGTCCCAAATAGTCCCCTACACCCTATCTGTTTCCCTCATGGTTCTACACACCTCTATAAGGTCACCCCTCAGTCTCCTACACCCTATCTGTGTCCCCCATGGTTCTACACACCTCTGTAAAGTCACCCGTCAGTCTGCTACACCCTATCTGTGTCCCTCATGTTTCTACAATCTCTATAAGGTCACCCCTCAGTCTCCTACACCCTATCTGTGTCCCTCATGTTTCTACAATCTCTATAAGGTCACTCCTCAGTCTCCTACACCCCATCTGTGTCCCTCAAGGTTGTAGACACCTCTATAAGGTCACCCCTCAGTCTCCTAAAACCTATCTGTGTCCTTCATGGTTCTACACACCTCTATAAGGTCACCCCTCAGTATCCTACACCCTATCTGTGTCCCTTATGGTTCTACACACCTCTATAAGGTCATCCCTCAGTCTCCTACACCCTATCTGTGTCCCTCATGGATCTACACACCTCTAGAAGGTCACCCCTCAGTCTCCTACACCCTATCTGTGTCCCTCATGGTTCTACACAACTCTATAAGGTCACCCCTCAGTCTCCTACACCCTATCTGTGTCCCTCATTGTTCTAAACACCTCTAGAAGGTCACCGCTCAGTCCCCAACACCCTATCTGTGTCCCTCATGATTCTTCACTCCTCTCTATGGACACCCCTCTGTCTACTACACCCTATCTGTGTCCCTCATGGTTCTACACACCTCTATAAGGTCACCCCTCAGTCTCCTACACCCTATTTGTGTCCCTCATGGTTCTACACACCTCTTAAAGTGACCCCTCAGTCTCCTACAGCCTATCTGTGTCCCTCATAGTTCTACACACCTCTATAAGGTCACCCCTCAGTCTCCTACACCCTATCTGTGTCCCTCATGGATCTACACACCTCCATAAGGTCACCCCTCAGTCTGCTACACCCTATATGTGTCCCTCATGGATCTACACACCTCTATAAGGTCACCCCTCAGTCTCCTACACCGTATCTGTTTCCGTCATGGTTCTACAATCTCTATAAGGTCACCCCTCAGTCTCCTACACCCTATCTGTGTCCCTCATTGTTCTAGACACCTCTGTAAGGTCACCTCTCAGTCTCCTACACCCTATCTGTGTCCCTCATGGTTCTACAATCTCTATAAGGTCACCCCTCAGTCTCCTACACCCTATCTGTGTCCCTCATTGTTCTAGACACCTCTGTAAGGTCACCTCTCAGTGTCCTACACCCTATCTGTGTCCCTCATGGTTCTACAATCTCTATAAGGTCACACCTCAGTCTCCTACACCCTATCTGTGTCCCTCACGGTTCTACACACCTCTATAAGGTCACCCCTCAGTCTCCTACACACTATCTGTGTCCCTCAAGGTTCTACACACCTCTATAAGGTCACCCCTCAGTCTCCTACACCCTATTTGTGTCCCTCATAGTTCTAAACACCTATATAAGGTCACCTCTCAGTCTCCTACACCCTATTTGTGTCCCTCATGGTTCTATCCATCTCTATAAGGTCACCCCTCAGTCTCCTACACCCTATCTGTGTCCCTCATGGTTCTGCACACCTCTATAACGTCACCCCTCAGTCTCCTACACCGTATCTGTGCCCCTCATGGTTGTACACACCTCTATAACGTCACCCCTCAGTCTCCTACACCCTATCTGTGTCCCTCATGGTTGTAGACACCTCTATAAGGTCACCGCTCAGTCTCCTACACCCTATCTGTGTCCCTCATGATTCTTCACTCCTCTGTATGGTAACCCCTCACTCTCCTACATCCTATCTGTGTCCCTCATGGTTCTACACACCTCTATAACGTCACCCCTCAGTCTCCTACACCCTATCTCTGTCCCTCATCGTTTTGCACAACTCTATATGGGTACCCCTGAGCCTCCTACACCCTATCTGTGTCCCTCATTGTTCTTCACACCTCTATAAGGTCATCCCTCAGTCCCCTACACCCTATCTCTGTCTCTCATTGTTCTACACACCTCTGAAAGTGACCCCTCACTCTACTACACCCTATCTGTGTCCCTCATGGTTGTAGACACCTCTCTAAGCTCACCCCTCAGTCTGCTTCACCCTATCTCTGTCCCTCATCGTTCTCCACACCTCTATTAAGGGTACCCGTCTGTCTCCTACACCCTATTTGTGTCCCTCATTGTTCTTCACACCTCTGTAATGTCCCAAATAGTCCCCTACACCCTATCTGTTTCCCTCATGGTTCTACACACCTCTATAAGGTCACCCCTCAGTCTCCTACACCCTATTTGTGTCCCTCATGGTTCTACACACCTCTTAAGGTGACCCCTCAGTCTCCTACACCCTATCTGTGTCCCTCATGTTTCTACAATCTCTATAAGGTCACCCCTCAGTCTCCAACACCCTATCTGTGTCCCTCATGGTTGTAGACACCTCTATAAGGTCACCCCTCAGTCTCCTCCACCCTATCTGTGTCCCTCATGGTTCTACACACCTCTATAAAGTCACCCCTTAGTCTCCTACACCCTTTCTGTGTCCCTCATGGTTCTACACACCTCTTAAAGTGACCCCTCAGTCTCCTACACCCTATCTGTGTCCCTCATGGTTGTAGACACCTCTATAAGCTCACCCCTCAGTCTGCTTCACCCTATCTCTGTCCCTCATCGTTATGCACAGCTCTATTAAGGGTACCCGTCTGTCTCCTACACCCTATTTGTGTCCCTCATTGTTCTTCACACCTCTGTAAGGTCCCAAATAGTCCCCTACACCCTATCTGTTTCCCTCATGGTTCTACACACCTCTATAAGGTCACCCCTCAGTCTCCTACACCCTATCTGTGTCCCCCATGGTTCTACACACCTCTGTAAAGTCACCCCTCAGTCTCCTACACCCTATCTGTGTCCCTCATGTTTCTACAATCTCTATAAGGTCACCCCTCAGTCTCCTACACCCTATCTGTGTCCCTCATGTTTCTACAATCTCTATAAGGTCACCCCTCAGTCTCCTACACCCTATCTGTGTCCCTCAAGGTTGTAGACACCTCTATAAGGTCACCCCTCAGTCTCCTAAACCCTATCTGTGTCCTTCATGGTTCTCCACACCTCTATAAGGTCACCCCTCAGTCTCCTACACCCTATCTGTGTCCCTCATGGTTCTTCAGACCTCTATAAGGTCACCCCTCAGTCTCCTACACCCTATCTGTGTCCCTCATGGTTCTACACACCTCTGTAAAGTCACCCCTCAGTCTCCTACACCCTATCTGTGTCCCTCATGTTTCTACAATCTCTATAAGGTCACCCCTCAGTCTCCTACACCCTATCTGTGTCCCTCATGTTTCTACAATCTCTATAAGGTCACCCCTCAGTCTCCTACACCCTATCTGTGTCCCTCATGGTTGTAGACACCTCTATAAGGTCACCCCTCAGTCTGCTACACCCTATGTGTGTCCTTCATGGTTCTACACACCTCTATAAGGTCACCCCTCAGTCTCCTACACCCTATTTGTGTCCCTCATGGTTCTACACACCTCTTAAAGTGACCCCTCAGTCTCCTACAGCCTATCTGTGTCCCTCATAGTTCTACACACCTCTATAAGGTCACCCCTCAGTCTCCTACACCCTATCTGTGTCCCTCATGGATCTACACACCTCCATAAGGTCACCCCTCAGTCTGCTACACCCTATATGTGTCCCTCATGGATCTACACACCTCTATAAGGTCACCCCTCAGTCTCCTACACCCTATCTGTGTCCCTCATGGTTCTGAACACCTCTATAAGTTCACCCCTCAGTCTCCTACACCCTATCTGTGTCCCTCATGGTTCTAGACATCTCTATAAGGTCACCGCTCAGTCTCCAACACCCAATCTGTGTCCCTCATGATTCTTCACTCCTCTGTATGGTCACCCCTCTGTCTCCTACACCCTATCTGTGTCCCTCATAGTTCTAAACACCTATATAAGGTCACCTCTCAGTCTCCTACACCCTATCTGTGTCCCTCATGGTTCTACACAACTCTATAAGGTCATCCCTCAGTCTCCTACACACTATCTGTGTCCCTCATGTTTCTACAATTTCTATAAGGTCACCCCTCAGTCTCCTACACCCTATCTGTGTCCCTCATTGTTCTAAACACCTCTAGAAGGTCACCGCTCAGTCCCCAACACCCTATCTGTGTCCCTCATGATTCTTCACTCCTCTCTATGGACACCCATCAGTCTCCTACACCCTATCTGTGTCCCTCATGGTTCTACACACCTCTATAAGGTCACCCCTCAGTCTCCTACACCCTATCTGTGTCCGTCATAGTTCTTCACACCTCTATAAGGTCACCCCTCAGTCTCCTACACCCTATCTGTGTCCCTCATGGTTCTACACACCTCTTAAGGTGACCCCTCAGTCTCCTACACCCTATCTGTGTCCCTCATGTTTCTACAATCTCTATAAGGTCACCCCTCAGTCTCCAACACCCTATCTGTGTCCCTCATGGTTGTAGACACCTCTATAAGGTCACCCCTCAGTCTGCTACACCCTATGTGTGTCCTTCATGGTTCTACACACCTCTATAAGGTCACCCCTCAGTCTCCGACACCCTATCTGTGTCCCTCATGGTTCTACACACCTCTATAAGGTCATCCCTCAGTCCCCTACACCCTATCTCTGTCTCTCATTGTTCTACACACCTCTGAAAGTGACCCCTCACTCTACTACACCCTATCTGTGTCCCTCATGGTTGTAGACACCTCTCTAAGCTCACCCCTCAGTCTGCTTCACCCTATCTCTGTCCCTCATCGTTCTCCACACCTCTATTAAGGGTACCCGTCTGTCTCCTACACCCTATTTGTGTCCCTCATTGTTCTTCACACCTCTGTAAGGTCCCAAATAGTCCCCTACACCCTATCTGTTTCCCTCATGGTTCTACACACCTCTATAAGGTCACCCCTCAGTCTCCTACACCCTATCTGTGTCCCCCATGGTTCTACACACCTCTGTAAAGTCACCCCTCAGTCTGCTACACCCTATCTGTGTCCCTCATGTTTCTACAATCTCTATAAGGTCACCCCTCAGTCTCCTACACCCTATCTGTGTCCCTCATGTTTCTACAATCTCTATAAGGTCACTCCTCAGTCTCCTACACCCCATCTGTGTCCCTCAAGGTTGTAGACACCTCTATAAGGTCACCCCTCAGTCTCCTAAAACCTATCTGTGTCCTTCATGGTTCTACACACCTCTATAAGGTCACACCTCAGTATCCTACACCCTATCTGTGTCCCTTATGGTTCTACACACCTCTATAAGGTCATCCCTCAGTCTCCTACACCCTATCTGTGTCCCTCATGGATCTACACACCTCTATAAGGTCACCCCTCAGTCTCCTACACCCTATTTGTGTCCCTCATGGTTCTACACACCTCTTAAAGTGACCCCTCAGTCTCCTACAGCCTATCTGTGTCCCTCATAGTTCTACACACCTCTATAAGGTCACCCCTCAGTCTCCTACACCCTATCTGTGTCCCTCATGGATCTACACACCTCCATAAGGTCACCCCTCAGTCTGCTACACCCTATATGTGTCCCTCATGGATCTACACACCTCTATAAGGTCACCCCTCAGTCTCCTACACCCTATCTGTGTCCCTCATGGTTCTGAACACCTCTATAAGTTCACCCCTCAGTCTCCTACACCCTATCTGTGTCCCTTATGGTTCTAGACATCTCTATAAGGTCACCGCTCAGTCTCCAACACCCAATCTGTGTCCCTCATGATTCTTCACTCCTCTGTATGGTCACCCGTCTGTCTCCTACACCCTATCTGTGTCCCTAATAGTTCTAAACACCTATATAAGGTCACCTCTCAGTCTCCTACACCCTATCTGTGTCCCTCATGGTTCTACACAACTCTATAAGGTCATCCCTCAGTCTCCTACACACTATCTGTGTCCCTCATGTTTCTACAATTTCTATAAGGTCACCCCTCAGTCTCCTACACCCTATCTGTGTCCCTCATGGTTCTACACAACTCTATATGGTCACCCCTCAGTCTCCTACACCCTATCTGTGTCCCTCATTGTTCTAAACACCTCTAGAAGGTCACCGCTCAGTCCCCAACACCCTATCTGTGTCCCTCATGATTCTTCACTCCTCTCTATGGACACCCATCAGTCTCCTACACCCTATCTGTGTCCCTCATGGTTCTACACACCTCTATAAGGTCACCCCTCAGTCTCCTACACCCTATCTGTGTCCGTCATAGTTCTTCACACCTCTATAAGGTCACCCCTCAGTCTCCTACACCCTATCTGTGTCCCTCATGGTTCTACACACCTCTATAAGGTCACCCCTCAGTCTCCTACACCCTATTTGTGTCCCTCATGGTTCTACACACCTCTTAAGGTGACCCCTCAGTCTCCTACACCCTATCTGTGTCCCTCATGTTTCTACAATCTCTATAAGGTCACCCCTCAGTCTCCTACACCCTATCTGTGTCCCTCATGGTTGTAGACACCTCTATAAGGTCACCCCTCAGTCTGCTACACCCTATGTGTGTCCTTCATGGTTCTACACACCTCTATAAGGTCACCCCTCAGTCTCCTACACCCTATCTGTGTCCCTCATGGTTCTACACACCTCTATAAGGTCATCCCTCAGTCCCCTACACCCTATCTCTGTCTCTCATTGTTCTACACACCTCTGAAAGTGACCCCTCACTCTCCTACACCCTATCTGTGTCCCTCATGGTTGTAGACACCTCTCTAAGCTCACCCCTCAGTCTGCTTCACCCTATCTCTGTCCCTCATCGTTCTCCACACCTCTATTAAGGGTACCCGTCTGTCTCCTACACCCTATTTGTGTCCCTCATTGTTCTTCACACCTCTGTAAGGTCCCAAATAGTCCCCTACACCCTATCTGTTTCCCTCATGGTTCTACACACCTCTATAAGGTCACCCCTCAGTCTCCTACACCCTATCTGTGTCCCCCATGGTTCTACACACCTCTGTAAAGTCACCCCTCAGTCTGCTACACCCTATCTGTGTCCCTCATGTTTCTACAATCTCTATAAGGTCACCCCTCAGTCTCCTACACCCTATCTGTGTCCCTCATGTTTCTACAATCTCTATAAGGTCACTCCTCAGTCTCCTACACCCCATCTGTGTCCCTCAAGGTTGTAGACACCTCTATAAGGTCACCCCTCAGTCTCCTAAAACCTATCTGTGTCCTTCATGGTTCTACACACCTCTATAAGGTCACCCCTCAGTATCCTACACCCTATCTGTGTCCCTCATGGATCTACACACCTCCATAAGGTCACCCCTCAGTCTGCTACACCCTATATGTGTCCCTCATGGATCTACACACCTCTATAAGGTCACCCCTCAGTCTCCTACACCGTATCTGTTTCCGTCATGGTTCTACAATCTCTATAAGGTCACCCCTCAGTCTCCTACACCCTATCTGTGTCCCTCATTGTTCTAGACACCTCTGTAAGGTCACCTCTCAGTCTCCTACACCCTATCTGTGTCCCTCATGGTTCTACAATCTCTATAAGGTCACCCCTCAGTCTCCTACACCCTATCTGTGTCCCTCATTGTTCTAGACACCTCTGTAAGGTCACCTCTCAGTCTCCTACACCCTATCTGTGTCCCTCATGGTTCTACAATCTCTATAAGGTCACCCCTCAGTCTCCTACACCCTATCTGTGTCCCTCACGGTTCTACACACCTCTATAAGGTCACCCCTCAGTCTCCTACACCCTATCTGTGTCCCTCACGGTGCTACACACCTCTATAAGGTCACCCCTCAGTCTCCTACACCCTATCTGTGTCCCTCACGGTTCTACACACCTCTATAAGGTCACCCCTCAGTCTCCTACACCCTATTTGTGTCCCTCATAGTTCTAAACACCTATATAAGGTCACCTCTCAGTCTCCTACACCCTATTTGTGTCCCTCATGGTTCTATCCATCTCTATAAGGTCACCCCTCAGTCTCCTACACCCTATCTGTGTCCCTCATGGTTCTGCACACCTCTATAACGTCACCCCTCAGTCTCCTACACCGTATCTGTGCCCCTCATGGTTGTACACACCTCTATAACGTCACCCCTCAGTCTCCTACACCCTATCTGTGTCCCTCATGGTTGTAGACACCTCTATAAGGTCACCGCTCAGTCTCCTACACCCTATCTGTGTCCCTCATGATTCTTCACTCCTCTGTATGGTAACCCCTCACTCTCCTACATCCTATCTGTGTCCCTCATGGTTCTACACACCTCTATAACGTCACCCCTCAGTCTCCTACACCCTATCTCTGTCCCTCATCGTTTTGCACAACTCTATATGGGTACCCCTGAGCCTCCTACACCCTATCTGTGTCCCTCATTGTTCTTCACACCTCTATAAGGTCACCCCTCAGTCTCCGCCACCCTATCTGTGTCCCTCATGGTTCTACACACCTCTATAAAGTCACCCCTTAGTCTCCTACACCCTATCTGTGTCCCTCATGGTTCTACACACCTCTATAAGGTCACCCCTCAGTCTCCTACACCCTATTTGTGTCCCTCATGGTTCTACACACCTCTTAAAGTGACGCCTCAGTCTCCTACACCCTATCTGTGTCCCTCATGGTTGTAGACACCTCTATAAGCTCACCCCTCAGTCTGCTTCACCCTATCTCTGTCCCTCATCGTTATGCACAGCTCTATTAAGGGTACCCGTCTGTCTCCTACACCCTATTTGTGTCCCTCATTGTTCTTCACACCTCTGTAAGGTCCCAAATAGTCCCCTACACCCTATCTGTTTCCCTCATGGTTCTACACACCTCTATAAGGTCACCCCTCAGTCTCCTACACCCTATCTGTGTCCCCCATGGTTCTACACACCTCTGTAAAGTCACCCCTCAGTCTCCTACACCCTATCTGTGTCCCTCATGTTTCTACAATCTCTATAAGGTCACCCCTCAGTCTCCTACACCCTATCTGTGTCCCTCATGTTTCTACAATCTCTATAAGGTCACCCCTCAGTCTCCTACACCCTATCTGTGTCCCTCAAGGTTGTAGACACCTCTATAAGGTCACCCCTCAGTCTCCTAAACCCTATCTGTGTCCTTCATGGTTCTCCACACCTCTATAAGGTCACCCCTCAGTCTCCTACACCCTATCTGTGTCCCTCATGGTTCTTCAGACCTCTATAAGGTCACCCCTCAGTCTCCTACACCCTATCTGTGTCCCTCATGGTTCTACACACCTCTGTAAAGTCACCCCTCAGACTCCTACACCCTATCTGTGTCCCTCATGTTTCTACAATCTCTATAAGGTCACCCCTCAGTCTCCTACACCCTATCTGTGTCCCTCATGTTTCTACAATCTCTATAAGGTCACCCCTCATCTCCTACACCCTATCTGTGTCCCTCATGGTTGTAGACACCTCTATAAGGTCACCCCTCGGTCTGCTACACCCTATGTGTGTCCTTCATGGTTCTACACACCTCTATAAGGTCACCCCTCAGTCTCCTACACCCTATTTGTGTCCCTCATGGTTCTACACACCTCTTAAAGTGACCCCTCAGTCTCCTACAGCCTATCTGTGTCCCTCATAGTTCTACACACCTCTATAAGGTCACCCCTCAGTCTCCTACACCCTATCTGTGTCCCTCATGGATCTACACACCTCCATAAGTCACCCCTCAGTCTGCTACACCCTATATGTGTCCCTCATGGATCTACACACCTCTATAAGGTCACCCCTCAGTCTCCTACACCCTATCTGTGTCCCTCATGGTTCTGAACACCTCTATAAGTTCACCCCTCAGTCTCCTACACCCTATCTGTGTCCCTCATGGTTCTAGACATCTCTATAAGGTCACCGCTCAGTCTCCAACACCCAATCTGTGTCCCTCATGATTCTTCACTCCTCTGTATGGTCACCCCTCTGTCTCCTACACCCTATCTGTGTCCCTCATAGTTCTAAACACCTATATAAGGTCACCTCTCAGTCTCCTACACCCTATCTGTGTCCCTCATGGTTCTACACAACTCTATAAGGTCATCCCTCAGTCTCCTACACACTATCTGTGTCCCTCATGTTTCTACAATTTCTATAAGGTCACCCCTCAGTCTCCTACACCCTATCTGTGTCCCTAATGGTTCTACACAACTCTATATGGTCACCCCTCAGTCTCCTACACCCTATCTGTGTCCCTCATTGTTCTAAACACCTCTAGAAGGTCACCGCTCAGTCCCCAACACCCTATCTGTGTCCCTCATGATTCTTCACTCCTCTCTATGGACACCCCTCAGTCTCCTACACCCTATCTGTGTCCCTCATGGTTCTACACACCTCTATAAGGTCACCCCTCAGTCTCCTACACCCTATCTGTGTCCGTCATAGTTCTTCACACCTCTATAAGGTCACCCCTCAGTCTCCTACACCCTATCTGTGTCCCTCATGGTTCTACACACCTCTATAAGGTCACCCCTCAGTCTCCTACACCCTATTTGTGTCCCTCATGGTTCTACACACCTCTTAAGGTGACCCCTCAGTCTCCTACACCCTATCTGTGTCCCTCATGTTTCTACAATCTCTATAAGGTCACCCCTCAGTCTCCTACACCCTATCTGTGTCCCTCATGGTTGTAGACACCTCTATAAGGTCACCCCTCAGTCTGCTACACCCTATGTGTGTCCTTCATGGTTCTACACACCTCTATAAGGTCACCCCTCAGTCTCCTACACCCTATCTGTGTCCCTCATGGTTCTACACACCTCTGAAAGTGACCCCTCACTCTCCTACACCCTATCTGTGTCCCTCATGGTTGTAGACACCTCTCTAAGCTCACCCCTCAGTCTGCTTCACCCTATCTCTGTCCCTCATCGTTCTCCACACCTCTATTAAGGGTACCCGTCTGTCTCCTACACCCTATTTGTGTCCCTCATTGTTCTTCACACCTCTGTAAGGTCCCAAATAGTCCCCTACAACCTATCTGTTTCCCTCATGGTTCTACACACCTCTATAAGGTCACCCCTCAGTCTCCTACACCCTATCTGTGTCCCCCATGGTTCTACACACCTCTGTAAAGTCACCCCTCAGTCTGCTACACCCTATCTGTGTCCCTCATGTTTCTACAATCTCTATAAGGTCACCCCTCAGTCTCCTACACCCTATCTGTGTCCCTCATGTTTCTACAATCTCTATAAGGTCACTCCTCAGTCTCCTACACCCTATCTGTGTCCCTCAAGGTTGTAGACACCTCTATAAGGTCACCCCTCAGTCTCCTAAAACCTATCTGTGTCCTTCATGGTTCTACACACCTCTATAAGGTCACCACTCAGTATCCTACACCCTATCTGTGTCCCTCATGGATCTACACACCTCTATAAGGTCACCCCCTCAGTCTCCTACACCCTATCTGTGTCCCTCATTGTTCTAAACACCTCTAGAAGGTCACCGCTCTGTCCCCAACACCCTATCTGTGTCCCTCATGATTCTTCTCTCCTCTCTATGGACACCCCTCAGTCTCCTACACCCTATCTGTGTCCCTCATGGTTCTACACACCTCTATAAGGTCACCCCTCAGTCTCCTACACCCTATTTGTGTCCCTCATGGTTCTACACACCTCTTAAAGTGACCCCTCAGTCTCCTACAGCCTATCTGTGTCCCTCATAGTTCTACACACCTCTATAAGGTCACCCCTCAGTCTCCTACACCCTATCTGTGTCCCTCATGGATCTACACACCTCCATAAGGTCACCCCTCAGTCTGCTACACCCTATATGTGTCCCTCATGGATCTACACACCTCTATAAGGTCACCCCTCAGTCTCCTACACCGTATCTGTTTCCGTCATGGTTCTACAATCTCTATAAGGTCACCCCTCAGTCTCCTACACCCTATCTGTGTCCCTCATTGTTCTAGACACCTCTGTAAGGTCACCTCTCAGTCTCCTACACCCTATCTGTGTCCCTCATGGTTCTACAATCTCTATAAGGTCACCCCTCAGTCTCCTACACCCTATCTGTGTCCCTCATTGTTCTAGACACCTCTGTAAGGTCACCTCTCAGTCTCCTACACCCTATCTGTGTCCCTCATGGTTCTACAATCTCTATAAGGTCACCCCTCAGTCTTCTACACCCTATCTGTGTCCCTCACGGTTCTACACACCTCTATAAGGTCACCCCTCAGTCTCCTACACCCTATCTGTGTCCCTCACGGTTCTACACACCTCTATAAGGTCACCCCTCAGTCTCCTACACCCTATCTGTGTCCCTCATGGATCTACACACCTCCATAAGTCACCCCTCAGTCTGCTACACCCTATATGTGTCCCTCATGGATCTACACACCTCTATAAGGTCACCCCTCAGTCTCCTACACCCTATCTGTGTCCCTCATGGTTCTGAACACCTCTATAAGTTCACCCCTCAGTCTCCTACACCCTATCTGTGTCCCTCATGGTTCTAGACATCTCTATAAGGTCACCGCTCAGTCTCCAACACCCAATCTGTGTCCCTCATGATTCTTCACTCCTCTGTATGGTCACCCCTCTGTCTCCTACACCCTATCTGTGTCCCTCATAGTTCTAAACACCTATATAAGGTCACCTCTCAGTCTCCTACACCCTATCTGTGTCCCTCATGGTTCTACACAACTCTATAAGGTCATCCCTCAGTCTCCTACACACTATCTGTGTCCCTCATGTTTCTACAATTTCTATAAGGTCACCCCTCAGTCTCCTACACCCTATCTGTGTCCCTAATGGTTCTACACAACTCTATATGGTCACCCCTCAGTCTCCTACACCCTATCTGTGTCCCTCATTGTTCTAAACACCTCTAGAAGGTCACCGCTCAGTCCCCAACACCCTATCTGTGTCCCTCATGATTCTTCACTCCTCTCTATGGACACCCCTCAGTCTCCTACACCCTATCTGTGTCCCTCATGGTTCTACACACCTCTATAAGGTCACCCCTCAGTCTCCTACACCCTATCTGTGTCCGTCATAGTTCTTCACACCTCTATAAGGTCACCCCTCAGTCTCCTACACCCTATCTGTGTCCCTCATGGTTCTACACACCTCTATAAGGTCACCCCTCAGTCTCCTACACCCTATTTGTGTCCCTCATGGTTCTACACACCTCTTAAGGTGACCCCTCAGTCTCCTACACCCTATCTGTGTCCCTCATGTTTCTACAATCTCTATAAGGTCACCCCTCAGTCTCCTACACCCTATCTGTGTCCCTCATGGTTGTAGACACCTCTATAAGGTCACCCCTCAGTCTGCTACACCCTATGTGTGTCCTTCATGGTTCTACACACCTCTATAAGGTCACCCCTCAGTCTCCTACACCCTATCTGTGTCCCTCATGGTTCTACACACCTCTATAAGGTCATCCCTCAGTCCCCTACACCCTATCTCTGTCTCTCATTGTTCTACACACCTCTGAAAGTGACCCCTCACTCTCCTACACCCTATCTGTGTCCCTCATGGTTGTAGACACCTCTCTAAGCTCACCCCTCAGTCTGCTTCACCCTATCTCTGTCCCTCATCGTTCTCCACACCTCTATTAAGGGTACCCGTCTGTCTCCTACACCCTATTTGTGTCCCTCATTGTTCTTCACACCTCTGTAAGGTCCCAAATAGTCCCCTACAACCTATCTGTTTCCCTCATGGTTCTACACACCTCTATAAGGTCACCCCTCAGTCTCCTACACCCTATCTGTGTCCCTCATGTTTCTACAATCTCTATAAGGTCACTCCTCAGTCTCCTACACCCTATCTGTGTCCCTCAAGGTTGTAGACACCTCTATAAGGTCACCCCTCAGTCTCCTAAAACCTATCTGTGTCCTTCATGGTTCTACACACCTCTATAAGGTCACCACTCAGTATCCTACACCCTATCTGTGTCCCTCATGGATCTACACACCTCTATAAGGTCACCCCCTCAGTCTCCTACACCCTATCTGTGTCCCTCATGGTTCTACACAACTCTATAAGGTCACCCCTCAGTCTCCTACACCCTATCTGTGTCCCTCATTGTTCTAAACACCTCTAGAAGGTCACCGCTCTGTCCCCAACACCCTATCTGTGTCCCTCATGATTCTTCTCTCCTCTCTATGGACACCCCTCAGTCTCCTACACCCTATCTGTGTCCCTCATGGTTCTACACACCTCTATAAGGTCACCCCTCAGTCTCCTACACCCTATTTGTGTCCCTCATGGTTCTACACACCTCTTAAAGTGACCCCTCAGTCTCCTACAGCCTATCTGTGTCCCTCATAGTTCTACACACCTCTATAAGGTCACCCCTCAGTCTCCTACACCCTATCTGTGTCCCTCATGGATCTACACACCTCCATAAGGTCACCCCTCAGTCTGCTACACCCTATATGTGTCCCTCATGGATCTACACACCTCTATAAGGTCACCCCTCAGTCTCCTACACCGTATCTGTTTCCGTCATGGTTCTACAATCTCTATAAGGTCACCCCTCAGTCTCCTACACCCTATCTGTGTCCCTCATTGTTCTAGACACCTCTGTAAGGTCACCTCTCAGTCTCCTACACCCTATCTGTGTCCCTCATGGTTCTACAATCTCTATAAGGTCACCCCTCAGTCTCCTACACCCTATCTGTGTCCCTCATTGTTCTAGACACCTCTGTAAGGTCACCTCTCAGTCTCCTACACCCTATCTGTGTCCCTCATGGTTCTACAATCTCTATAAGGTCACCCCTCAGTCTTCTACACCCTATCTGTGTCCCTCACGGTTCTACACACCTCTATAAGGTCACCCCTCAGTCTCCTACACCCTATCTGTGTCCCTCACGGTTCTACACACCTCTATAAGGTCACCCCTCAGTCTCCTACACCCTATCTGTGTCCCTCATGGATCTACACACCTCCATAAGTCACCCCTCAGTCTGCTACACCCTATATGTGTCCCTCATGGATCTACACACCTCTATAAGGTCACCCCTCAGTCTCCTACACCCTATCTGTGTCCCTCATGGTTCTGAACACCTCTATAAGTTCACCCCTCAGTCTCCTACACCCTATCTGTGTCCCTCATGGTTCTAGACATCTCTATAAGGTCACCGCTCAGTCTCCAACACCCAATCTGTGTCCCTCATGATTCTTCACTCCTCTGTATGGTCACCCCTCTGTCTCCTACACCCTATCTGTGTCCCTCATAGTTCTAAACACCTATATAAGGTCACCTCTCAGTCTCCTACACCCTATCTGTGTCCCTCATGGTTCTACACAACTCTATAAGGTCATCCCTCAGTCTCCTACACACTATCTGTGTCCCTCATGTTTCTACAATTTCTATAAGGTCACCCCTCAGTCTCCTACACCCTATCTGTGTCCCTAATGGTTCTACACAACTCTATATGGTCACCCCTCAGTCTCCTACACCCTATCTGTGTCCCTCATTGTTCTAAACACCTCTAGAAGGTCACCGCTCAGTCCCCAACACCCTATCTGTGTCCCTCATGATTCTTCACTCCTCTCTATGGACACCCCTCAGTCTCCTACACCCTATCTGTGTCCCTCATGGTTCTACACACCTCTATAAGGTCACCCCTCAGTCTCCTACACCCTATCTGTGTCCGTCATAGTTCTTCACACCTCTATAAGGTCACCCCTCAGTCTCCTACACCCTATCTGTGTCCCTCATGGTTCTACACACCTCTATAAGGTCACCCCTCAGTCTCCTACACCCTATTTGTGTCCCTCATGGTTCTACACACCTCTTAAGGTGACCCCTCAGTCTCCTACACCCTATCTGTGTCCCTCATGTTTCTACAATCTCTATAAGGTCACCCCTCAGTCTCCTACACCCTATCTGTGTCCCTCATGGTTGTAGACACCTCTATAAGGTCACCCCTCAGTCTGCTACACCCTATGTGTGTCCTTCATGGTTCTACACACCTCTATAAGGTCACCCCTCAGTCTCCTACACCCTATCTGTGTCCCTCATGGTTCTACACACCTCTATAAGGTCATCCCTCAGTCCCCTACACCCTATCTCTGTCTCTCATTGTTCTACACACCTCTGAAAGTGACCCCTCACTCTCCTACACCCTATCTGTGTCCCTCATGGTTGTAGACACCTCTCTAAGCTCACCCCTCAGTCTGCTTCACCCTATCTCTGTCCCTCATCGTTCTCCACACCTCTATTAAGGGTACCCGTCTGTCTCCTACACCCTATTTGTGTCCCTCATTGTTCTTCACACCTCTGTAAGGTCCCAAATAGTCCCCTACAACCTATCTGTTTCCCTCATGGTTCTACACACCTCTATAAGGTCACCCCTCAGTCTCCTACACCCTATCTGTGTCCCCCATGGTTCTACACACCTCTGTAAAGTCACCCCTCAGTCTGCTACACCCTATCTGTGTCCCTCATGTTTCTACAATCTCTATAAGGTCACCCCTCAGTCTCCTGCACCCTATCTGTGTCCCTCATGTTTCTACAATCTCTATAAGGTCACTCCTCAGTCTCCTACACCCTATCTGTGTCCCTCAAGGTTGTAGACACCTCTATAAGGTCACCCCTCAGTCTCCTAAAACCTATCTGTGTCCTTCATGGTTCTACACACCTCTATAAGGTCACCACTCAGTATCCTACACCCTATCTGTGTCCCTCATGGATCTACACACCTCTATAAGGTCACCCCTCAGTCTCCTACACCCTATCTGTGTCCCTCATGGTTCTACACAACTCTATAAGGTCACCCCTCAGTCTCCTACACCCTATCTGTGTCCCTCATTGTTCTAAACACCTCTAGAAGGTCACCGCTCTGTCCCCAACACCCTATCTGTGTCCCTCATGATTCTTCTCTCCTCTCTATGGACACCCCTCAGTCTCCTACACCCTATCTGTGTCCCTCATGGTTCTACACACCTCTATAAGGTCACCCCTCAGTCTCCTACACCCTATTTGTGTCCCTCATGGTTCTACACACCTCTTAAAGTGACCCCTCAGTCTCCTACAGCCTATCTGTGTCCCTCATAGTTCTACACACCTCTATAAGGTCACCCCTCAGTCTCCTACACCCTATCTGTGTCCCTCATGGATCTACACACCTCCATAAGGTCACCCCTCAGTCTGCTACACCCTATATGTGTCCCTCATGGATCTACACACCTCTATAAGGTCACCCCTCAGTCTCCTACACCGTATCTGTTTCCGTCATGGTTCTACAATCTCTATAAGGTCACCCCTCAGTCTCCTACACCCTATCTGTGTCCCTCATTGTTCTAGACACCTCTGTAAGGTCACCTCTCAGTCTCCTACACCCTATCTGTGTCCCTCATGGTTCTACAATCTCTATAAGGTCACCCCTCAGTCTCCTACACCCTATCTGTGTCCCTCATTGTTCTAGACACCTCTGTAAGGTCACCTCTCAGTCTCCTACACCGTATCTGTGTCCCTCATGGTTCTACAATCTCTATAAGGTCACCCCTCAGTCTTCTACACCCTATCTGTGTCCCTCACGGTTCTACACACCTCTATAAGGTCACCCCTCAGTCTCCTACACCCTATCTGTGTCCCTCACGGTTCTACACACCTCTATAAGGTCACCCCTCAGTCTCCTACACCCTATCTGTGTCCCTCACGGTTCTACACACCTCTATAAGGTCACCCCTCAGTCTCCTACACCCTATCTGTGTCCCTCATGGTTCTACACACCTCTGTAAGGTCACCCCTCAGTCTCCTACACCCTATCTGTGTCCCTCATGGATCTACACACCTCTATAAGGTCACCCCTCAGTCTCCTACACCCTATCTGTGTCCCTCATCGTCTATAATGTCACGCCCCCCCCCCCCCCCCCCATTCTCTTGTGCTCCAAGTTGCAAAGTCCCAACTTCTCTCCGCAATTCCGTCCTGGCCACGTCCTCATGAATCTCCTCTCCGCTCTCTCCAGCTGAATGGCATTTTAACTTATGCAGTCTGACCGAAACGGGACGCGATATGCCAACTGTGGCCTCACCGGCGTATAGCACGCACCAACCTGACGTCTGATCTCCTGCACTAGGTACCCTGGCCGATGGAGGCTGGGGTGCCAAATGCCATCCTCTGTGCCATGTCTGGTGGCCCGGCTGTCAGAGTACCCCAGGGCCCTGTTCCCCAAGTTCACTGCCCAGGGCCCTGCCTCCAAGGGAGGGTACGGTTGCTTCAGAAGTCGGCCATGTATGGTGCAGCAGTTCAGAGGGTCGAATGGCCGGATTCTGCCCTTTCGTCCTGTGGCTCGCATTGTGAACACGCTCCGGACGCGAGCCTCGCTGCCGGTGACGGATTTGGCAGTGAGTCACCGCGGGATTCCCATCCTCTGGACCCCCCCCCCCCCTTCTCATTTCCACTCTGCTCTGTCGCTGTGCCTGGGAGCACGGGCACAGAAACAGTCCATTTGGCCCATCTAGTCCGTGCTGAACCATTTAAGCTGCCTCCTCCCATCCGCCCGCACCGGGACCACAGCACTCCACACCCCTCCCGTCCACATACCTATCCAAATCCCTGTCAGCTGTTGAAATCAAACCTGTATCCACCAGTTCCGCTGGCCGCACGATCTACGCTCACTCCCACCCCCCCACCCCCCAGTGAAGTTCCCCCGTTAGCGTTACTAGCTCCAGGGGAGTTTGTAACACCGTAAGACGCAGGAGCAGATTTGGAAGCATTCAGCCCATCGATTATTATCTCTGCCCCCTCCCCCATTCTCCTGCCTTCTCCCTGTCACCTTCCATGCCCTGACTAATCAAGAAAGTATCAGCCTCGGCTTCCATTATCCCCAATGACTCGGCTGTGAATTCCACAGATTCACCAACCCCGGCTCAAAAAAATTTCTTTTCAATTCTGTGTTAAAGGGTTCACCTTGTATTCTGAGGCTGTGCTCTCTGGTCCTAGACTCCTCCACGATAGGAAACATCCTCTCCACATCCACTCTATCTGTGTCCTCTGGTCCTAGACTCCTCCACGATATGAAACATCCTCTCCACATCCACTCTATCTGTGTCTTCTGGTCCTAGACACCCCACTGTAGGAAACATCCTCTCCACATCCACTCTATCTGTGTCCTCTGGTCCTAGACTCCCCCACTATAGGAAATATCCTCTCCACATCCACTCTATCTGTGTCCTCTGGTCCTAGTCTCTCCCACTATAGGAAACATCCTCTCCACATCCACTCCATCTGTGTCTTCTGGTCCTAGACTCCCCCACTATAGGAAATATCCTCTCCACATCCACTCTATCTGTGTCCTCTGCTCCTAGACTCCCCCACTATAGGAAACTTCCTCTCCCCATCCACTCTATCTGTGTCCTCTGCTCCTAGACTCCCCCACTATAGGAAACATCCTCTCCACACCCACTCTATCCGTGTCCTCTGGTCCTAGACTCCCCCACTATAGGAAACATCCTCTCCACACCCACTCTATCCGTGTCCTCTGGTCCTAGACTCCCCCACTATAGGAAACATCCTCTCCACATCCACTCTATCTGTGTCCTCTGGTCCTAGACTCCCCCACTATAGGAAACATCCTCTCCACACCCACTCTATCCGTGTCCTCTGGTCCTAGACTCCCCCACTATAGGAAACATCCTCTCCACATCCACTCTATCTGTGTCCTCTGGTCCTAGACTCCCCCACTATAGGAAACATCCTCTCCACACCCACTCTATCCGTGTCCTCTGGTCCTAGACTCTCCCACTATAGGAAACATCCTCTCCACATCCACTCTATCTGTGTCCTCTGGTCCTAGACTCCCCCCACCATGGGAAACATCCTCTCCACATCCACTCTATCTGTGTCCTCTGGTCCTAGACTCCCCCAGTATAGGAAACATCCTCTCCACATCCACTCTATCTAGACCTTTCACTAGTTGACAGGTTTGAGTGAGAATCCCTCCTCATTCTTCTGAACTCCAGTGAGAAACACTGAATCGTGTTAACCCTTTCATTCCGGGTGGATCCTCCTGAACCTGCTCTGGACAGTCTCAAGGCCAGCACATGGGTTCTCAGATAAAGGATCTCCGTGTTCCTGGTGTGGTCTGACGAAAGCCTCTGCATCGCGTCCTGCTTGAACGTGATGTTCTGAGTACCAGGCGTTCTGCAGGTTGAGCAACACCCACAAAATGTTGAAACATTTGGCTGCCTGCGGCCCGAAGCGTCGACTGTTTACTCATTTCCTACCCTCATGAGACGTGCTGTCTAATTCGAGGGGTGAACGATGAGGTCGAGGGGTTTGTCCAGAATCTCTTGGCGCTCTGTTTTCCCACCTCTTCCCCTCACCAGCCTATCACCTTCCTCTCTGCCCCTCCTTCTTCCCTTTCTCCCATGGTCCACTCTCCCCTCCTATCAGATCCTTCCTTCTTCAGCCTTTTACCTCTTCCACCTATCAGCTCCCAGCTTCTTGCCTCATCCCCTCTCCCAAACCCACCTGGCTTCACCTATCAGCTCCCAGCTTCATCCCCTCTCCCAAACCCACCTGGCTTCACCCATCAGCTCCCAGCTTCTTGCTTCATCCCCTCTCCCAAACCCACCTGGCTTCACCTATCAGCTCCCAGCTTCATCCCCTCTCCCAAACCCACCTGGTTTCACCTATCAGCTCCCAGCTTCATCCCCTCTCCCAAACCCACCTGGCTTCACCTATCAGCTCCCAGCTTCATCCCCTCTCCCAAACCCACCTGGTTTCACCTATCAGCTCCCAGCTTCATCCCCTCTCCCAAACCCACCTGGTTTCACCTATCAGCTCCCAGCTTCATCCCCTCTCCCAAACCCACCTGGCTTCACCTATCAGCTCCCAGCTTCATCCCCTCTCCCAAACCCACCTGGTTTCACCTATCAGCTCCCAGCTTCATCCCCTCTCCCAAACCCTCCTGGCTTCACCTATCAGCTCCCAGCTTCATCCCCTCTCCCAAACCCACCTGGTTTCACCTATCAGCTCCCAGCTTCATCCCCTCTCCCAAACCCTCCTGGCTTCACCTATCAGCTCCCAGCTTCATCCCCTCTCCCAAACCCACCTGGCTTCACCTATCACCTTCCAGCTTCATCCCCTCTCCCAAACCCACCTGGCTTCACCTATCAGCTCCCAGCTTCATCCCCTCTCCCAAACCCACCTGGCTTCACCTATCAGCTCCCAGCTTCATCCCCTCTCCCAAACCCTCCTGGCTTCACCTATCACCTTCCAGCTTCATCCCCCTCTCCCAAACCCACCTGGCTTCACCTATCAGCTCCCAGCTTCATCCCCTCTCCCAAACCCTCCTGGCTTCACCTATCACCTTCCAGCTTCATCCCCTCTCCCAAACCCACCTGGCTTCACCTATCAGCTCCCAGCTTCATCCCCCCTCCCAAACCCACCTGGCTTCACCTATCAGCTCCCAGCTTCTTGCCTCATCCCCTCTCCCAAACCCTTCTGGCTTCACCTATCACCTTCCAGCTTGTCCCCGCCCCCCCCCCGCCTCCGTATTCCAGCATCTTTCCCCCCTCCCTTTCCAGCCCTGATGAAGGGTCTTGGCCCGAAACGTCGACTGTTCATTCATCTCCAAAGATTCTCTCCTGGCCTGCTGAGTTCCTCCAGCATTTCGTGTAACGCTCTGGCAACTCCCTTCAGAGTTCTGAATGGTCCGAGAAAAGAACAGCACAGAAGCAGGCCCTGCCTGCCCTTCAGCCCATCTAATCTGTGCTGAACCACCTGCTCCCATCGACCAGCACCAGGACCGCAGCCCTGCCATCCACGGACCAATCCAAACATTGAAATCGGAGCTCACATGCAGCCCTTGTGTTCCACACTCTCCCCATCCTCCCCTCTTAATCCCCCTTAAACTTTTCACCTTTCACCCTTAACCCGTGACCTCTAGTTGTCGCCCCACCCAACCTCAGTGGAAAAGGCCTGCTTGCATTTACCCGATCTATGCCCTTGATAATTTTGTCTTCCTCTATCAAATCTCCTCTGTCTTTTATGTTCCAGGGAATAAAGTCCGCACCTGTTCGATCTTTCCCTATAACTCGGGTCCTCCAGACCTGGCAACATCCTTGTAAATTCTCTCTGTGCTCTTTCAAACTTGTTGACATCTTTCCTGTAGGTCGGTGACCCAGACTGCACACAACACTCCAAAGTAAGCCTCATTATTCTGCTTTCATACTTCACTGTTCTGTAGTGAATGTTTTGCCTGTGCCACTGCCACAGTGAACAAACAGATCGGTATCGGAGGTCCCGAAGCAGGGTCTCGGCCTCTGGCCGTTTATTCCTCTCCGTGGGTGCCCCCTGACCGGCGGAGGTCCTCCGGTGTTTTGTGTGCGTCCATCAGAATTAAGTTTATCATCACCGACGTTAGGCGCGTCCGTACAGCTGGGGTGCCGAAGACTTTGGCACGGCACTGAATTTGTCGACATGGAGCGGAGAGCGAGGATGTAAGTCTGGCAGGAACAAAGGATGTTGGGAGTGGTGGGGGTGGAGCGCTGTGGGGAGAGAAGGAGTGCCGGGGCGGGTGCAGACACACCCAGCCCTGAGACACCAGGCAAGGTCATTTGATTCTGAACAATTGGTTCATTGATCATTACAGAACGTCCCTCTGGTGCTTCCCGCTCCCTCCCCGCTCCCCGACCATGATTCCCCTCTCCCTGCCCCCTTCCCACTCTCGGTCCGCAGTAGAGACCCAGATCAGAATCAGGTTTATCATCACTCACAAGTGTGGTGAAATTTGCGTTTTTACTGTGGCAGCCCTTTGTCTCGGGCTCCCTGGGCAGAAGTACGTGCCTCAGCCTCGTGCACAGTACCCCAGCTGGTGAGGCGTGTTGCTTTGCAAGAGCACTACACTGAAATGTGCCGTAAATTATTCTATTTTAAAAAGCAGTGCCGAAACAGTGAGATAGTGGCACGGGTCCGGTGCCCGTACAGAAATCCGGCGGTGGGAGCCGTTTCGGAAACGTTGAGTGTGTGTCTTCAGACACCTGTACCTCCTCCCCGGTGGTGGTTCAGGCTAAAAGTTATCAGAGTACGTGTAGATTCATTTTCCCGCGGGCATACTCAACAAATCTATAGAATAGTAACAGGATCAATGAAAAACAGCCCAGCTTGGGTGGCGAAGAGAACCAACTGCAGATACAAATAGAAATAATAATAACAATGAATAAATAGGCGATAAATATCGAGAACGTGAGATGAAGAGTCCTTGTAAGTGAGCCCATAGTTTGTGGGAACAGTTCAGTGTTGGGGTGAGTGGAGTTACCCTCTCTGGTTCAGGAGTCGATGGTTGAGGGATAATAACTTCCTGAACCTGGTGGTGTGGGACCTGATGGTTGAGGGGTAATAACTGTCCCTGAACCTGGTGGTGTGGGACCTGAGGCTCCTTTACCTCCTTCCCCGACGGAATCAGTTCAGAGTTGAGGTTATCCTCACTGGTTCAGGAGCCTGATGGTTGAGGGGTAATAACTGTTCCTGAACCTGGTGGTGTGAGTCCTGATGGTTGAGGGGTAATAAACTGTCCCTGAACCTGGTGGTGTGGGACCTGATGGTTGAGGGGTAATAACTGTTCCTGAACCTGGTGGTGTGAGTCCTGATGGTTGAGGGGTAATAACTGTTCCTGAACCTGGTGGTGTGGGACCTGATGGCTGGAGGGTGATAACTGTTCCTGAACCTGGTGGTGCGGGACCTGATGGCTGAGGGGTGATAACTGTTCCTGAACCTGATGGTGTGGGACCTGATGGTTGAGGGGTGATAACTGTCCCTGAACCTGGTGGTGTGGGACCTGATGGCTGAGGGGTAATAACTGTTTCTGAACCTGGTGGTGCGAGCCCTGAGGCTCCTGTACCTCCTTCCCGATGGCAGCAGAGAGACGAGTGCGTGCCCTGGGTGCTGGGGGAGTCCCTGGTGATGGATGCTGTTTTCCCGTGACAACGTTTCATGTCGCTGTGCTCAGAAGTTGGGCGGGCTTTACCCGTGATGGACCGGGCCCGCCGCTCCGCGACTCCTTGTGGGAATTCCGTATTGAGAAGGGGGCAAGTCCTGGGTGGTGTGGCTTCTGAGAGGTGGGCGCTGCCTCCTTTCGGGGGTGCCCTCGGTCCTGGGGAGACACGTGCCCGTGATGGAGCTGGCTGCAGCTTTTCCGGTTGCCGCGGCCCCTCTGCCCCAGACGGTGATGCAGCCAGCCAGAACGCTCCGTGAAGGATTTCGTGGCAGACCAGATCCCCTCAAACCCCTAACTGGCCCAGGATAGATGCTGGGGAAACCCCCCACCGGTACCATGAGTCAGCCCCCCCCTCACTCGCTGTCTGTCCGTGGCAATAGAGGGCCTTGTGGTGAGGGTTTGTGGAGAGAGGGGACTGATCAGGCCTTGGCTTCATTTTCCTCAGGGCAGCCGAGATAACATGAGCATCGAGCTGGTCTGCTTCGAAAATGCACCCAGACCCTCGGAGGAGGCGAAGCGGAGGGAAGCCGAGCTCGACGCCTACCTGGAGGCCCGGGTCAAAGGTCAGGAACTCAGGCCCCTGGGCCCTCTACAGCCCCTCCCTCCCCCGACGTCCTGTCCTGTTCACCCCCCCCCCCCCGGCTACTCGACTATGGCTGGGTTTAGATGTGTCTGTTGGCCTCGGGACCCCGGACCAGCGAGAGGATGGTGTAGATTTTCAAGCTGCTGTCTCTCAGCACCAGAAACCTGGGGTTGATCCTCCGATGCACTCCTCGTTTCCCCTCCCCCCCGCTCTGCTCTGCCCCTCTCCTCTGCCCCCCTTCTGCTATCCCCTCCCCTCTCTGCTCTGCCCCTCTCCCTCTCTCCTCAGCCCTCCACCCCTCTCCTCTGCCCTCCCCCTTCTGCTATCCTCTCCACTCTGCCCCGTCCACCTCCTCTCCGCTCTGCCCCGTCCACCTCCTCTCCGCTCTGCCCCGTCCACCTCCTCTCCGCTCTGCCCCGTCACCCTCCTCTCCGCTCTGCCCCGTCCACCTCCTCTCCGCTTCTGCCCCCGTCCACCTCCTCTCCGCTCTGCCCCGTCCACCCTCCCTCTCCGCTCTGCCCCGTCACCCTCCTCTCCGCTCTGCCCCGTCCCCCTCTTCTCCGCTCTGCCCCCCCTCCCCCCTCCTCTCCACTCTGCCCCGTCACCTCCTCTCCGCTCTGCCCCCGTCACCCTCCTCTCCGCTCTGCCCCGTCCACCTCCTCTCCGCTCTGCCCCGTCCACCTCCTCTCCGCTCTGCCCCGTCCACCTCCTCTCCGCTCTGCCCCCGTCACCCTCCTCTCCGCTCTGCCCCTCCCCCTCCTCTCCGCTCTGCCCCGTCACCCTCCTCTCCGCTCTGCCCCGTCACCCTCCTCTCCGCTCTGCCCCGTCCACCTCCTCTCCGCTCTGCCCCCTCCCCCCTCCTCTCCGCTCTGCCCCGTCACCCTCCTCTCCGCTCTGCCCCCTCCCCCTCCTCTCCGCTCTGCCCCCGTCACCCTCCTCTCCGCTCTGCCCCGTCCACCTCCTCTCCGCTCTGCCCCGTCCACCTCCTCTCCGCTCTGCCCCGTCACCCTCCTCTCCGCTCTGCCCCGTCCCCCTCTTCTCCGCTCTGCCCCCTCCCCCCTCCTCTCCACTCTGCCCCGTCACCCTCCTCTCCGCTCTGCCCCGTCACCTTCCTCTCCGCTCTGCCCCCCCTCCCCCCTCCTCCCTCCTCTCTCCGCTCTGCCCCCTCCCCCCTCCTCCCTCCTCTCCGCTCTGCACCCGTCACCCTCCTCTCCGCTCTGCCCCCTCCCCCCTCCTCTCCACTCTGTCCCCTCCCCCCTCCTCTCCGCTCTGCCCCGTCCACCTCCTCTCCGCTCTGCCCCCTCCCCCCTCCTCTCCGCTCTGCCCCCTCCCCCCCTCCTCTCCGCTCTGCCCCGTCCACCTCCTCTCCGCTCTGCCCCCTCCCCCCTCCTCTCCGCTCTGCCCCCTCCCCCCTCCTCTCCCCGCTCTGCCCCGTCACCCTCCTCTCCGCTCTGCCCCGTTCCACCTCCTCTCCGCTCTGCCCCGTCACCCTCCTCTCCGCTCTGCCCCCTCCCCCCTCCTCCCTCCTCCCTCCTCTCCGCTCTGCCCCCCTCCCCCCTCCTCCCTCCTCTCCGCTCTGCCCCCTCCCCCCTCCTCTCCGCTCTGCCCCGTCACCCCTCCTCTCCGCTCTGCCCCCCTCCCCCCTCCTCCCTCCTCTCCGCTCTGCCCCCTCCCCCCTCCTCCCTCCTCTCCGCTCTGCCCCCTCCCCCCCTCCTCCCTCCTCTCCGCTCTGCCCCGTCACCCTCCTCTCCGCTCTGCCCCCTCCCCCTCCTCCCTCCTCTCCGCTCTGCCCCCTCCCCCCCTCCTCCCTCCTCTCCGCTCTGCCCCCTCCCCCCTCCCCCCTCCTCTCCGCTCTGCCCCCTCCCCCCTCCTCTCCGCTCTGCCCCCTCCCCCCTCCTCTCCGCTCTGCCCCCTCCCCCCTCCTCCCTCCTCTCCGCTCTGCCCCCTCCCCCCTCCTCCCTCCTCTCCGCTCTGCCCCCTCCTCCCTCCTCTCCGCTCTGCCCCCTCCCCCCTCCTCCCTCCTCTCCCCTCCCCCCTCCTCTCCGCTCTGCCCCCCTCCCCCCTCCTCTCCGCTCTGCCCCCTCCCCCCTCTGCTCTCACTCTCTCTGACCCTCCCCTCCGGCCCTCACTCCCCCCTCTCCCCGCCCATCACCCCTTCTCCAGTTGCCTCCCACAGCCCGACACCATGTGGTTTTGCTGGGTTATTAAATCGCCCGCTGGGGTTGAGGGTGAGGAGTGGAATCTGAGGTGGTGAGAACGGGCGTTGAGGGTCGGCAGGGGTCTGATGGGCTGATGGGCCTGTTCATGTGACCCCCCACCCCTAGCTGGGGGCTGCGGTGAAGCCCGGGAGGGGCCGTCACCGTCTCGGAGCGGGGAAGCTGGGACGTTCGGCCCATCGAGCCATGCTGGCCAAGAGGCCCCACGCCTGTCCCGTGATGGGTGGGTCCCAGAGCGATGGGCCAGATCCAACCCACCGCCCTCGCGGAGGGATTCCCCCCCCCCCCCCCCCCCCCCGGGGCCTGCCGTTCCAGTCTGGAATCGCCGTGGCGTCTCACTGGTAGACGTGTGGCTGTGACAATCCGGGGGAGGTCAGAGTGTGGCTCCCCGCGGTCTGACGGGGGTGCGGGGGGGGATCAATGAGGGGTGCGCGGGATTCTCTGCGCCGTGACGCGCCTCCCGAGTGCTCTTTCCTGTTCTCTCTCCCCCTCCCCGCAGAGCTGGTGACCAATGCTGGGCCGGAGGGGCCGCCGGGAATGCTGGACGTGATGCACACCATGCTCATGGAGAATATTTCCAACCTGCCCCCAGGAGGGGGGCTCACCAGCAAGTAAGCAAGTGCCTTGACCCCCTTTACCCCCTCCCCGACCCTCGTCTGCCCCTCTCGCACTCTTCTCCCAGCCTGTCCCCCTCTCTCACCCTCATTCCCCTTGGCCCCTCACTCCCAATCTCTCTCGGTCTCCCTACCTCCGCTGCTGTCGGGCCTCTCACCCCCCCATCCTCTTTACCCCTCCCCAACCCTCGTCTGCCCCTCTCGCACTCTTCTCCCAGCCCCGTCCCCCTCTCTCACCCTCATTCCCCTTGGCCCCTCACTCCCCGTCTCCCTCGGTCTCCCTACCTCCGCTGCTGTCGGGCCTCTCACCCCCCCCATCCTCTTTACCCCTCCCCGACTCTCGTCTGCCCCTCTCGCACTCTTCTCCCAGCCCCGTCCCCCTCTCTCACCCTCATTCCCCTTGGCCCCTCACTTCCCCATCTCCCTCGGTCTCCCTACCTCCGCTGCTGTCGGGCCTCTTACCCCCTCCCCCCACGACGTTGCGTTGCCCCCGAGTCCTGGGCAGAGGTGTGTTGAGGTGCGGAGGAAGGCTGGTCACCTCGCGGGCGCAGTTCCTCCCGGGTTCGTGTTCCTCAGAGGGTAAGACACAAGTCCCTGGTCGTGCAGGAGGCTGATCTGCTGTTTAGGTGCGGGGGGTGGGGGCTTGTGCAAAGCCAGGTGGTCGAAGGGAAGTGAACCGGGTGGTGTGGGACTTGAGGCCCCTGTACCCCCTGCCCGATGGGACGATGGCACGGCCCTGCGTGGCGGGGATCTTTGATGGGTGTCGAGTTCTGGAGGCTGCCGACGGTGGAGAGGGATACACGGGCCTGAGGCCACCGCCTCCTGCGCGTTGGAAAGGCTGTCCCGGCCTGTGATGGGACCAGTTGGCACACCTTCAACAGTGTTGGTTTACCCTGTCGCAGACACAGTGAGAGGCTTGTCCGTACGCTGCCCGTACGGATCGGAGGTAGAACAGGGTCGAGCGGTCAGAGAACGCAGACTGGGACGTTACAGTTACAGAGGAAGTGCGGTTCAGGGAGACGATAGGGCGCAGGGGCCGCGGCGAGGTGGATTGTGGGGACGGGAGTCCGATAGCGTCGGGGTAGAAGCTGTCCTTGAGCCGTTGGGACGAGCTTTCGGGCTTCTGTAGCTTCTGCCCGACGGGAGGGGGGAGAAGGGAGAACGTCTGGGGTGGGTGGGGGGTCTTTGATTACGACGGCTGCTTTACTGAAGCAGTGTGGAGTGCAGACAGAGTTCTGGGGGGGGGGTGGCGGGCAGTACTCAGCCCTGTTAAATCTTGCGCTGGCCCCTTCTGTATTTAACCCTTCGTGCTGTAACCGGGAAAATCCTTCACTTCCTGCTCTTCCAGGCGAAGCATCATTGAGTCTGTGTACAACCAGTTGGTCCCGGAGCAGGCCGATCAGGTAAAACAAAAACTAACAACAGCCGATTACCGCTGTCGCGTACCGTTCCGCTCAGCCTCCGCATGTACAGAGGCAAATTCAGAGTGAATCAATTCACGGGCACATTCACTATTTGCTTGCGAGGGAATCCTGTCTTCACACAAGTATCGTCTGGAAAATTGCTAGTAATCTTGTTTCTCAAGCAAAAGCACTTTTATACTTTTTACAGAGAGCAGTAATTAGTTTGACCCATTCCCCTGTTGTCTTCACCGTCATCTGGTTCTGAGATTTGTTCCTTAGCGGCCCTGTGGTCAAAACACAGCTTCCGATCATAAAATACACACAGGCCCTTGTAAGCCTCCATCCGAATCAACAGAGCACCTTGGGATTTCATGGGTTCCGTTTTGTCACATTACATTTTACAAAAGTTACAAATTCTTGAAGACCTCGGGGTCTGAGATACATTTCCACAGTGTCTGTGCTATACAGAGAAGTACAGCACCGAAATAGGACCTTTGACCCATCTAGTCTATCCCAAAGCCATTTAAACTGCCTCCTCCACCAGGACCATGGCCCTCCATACCCCTCCCATCCACGTACCAATCCAAACTTTGCTTAAATGTTGAAATCGAGCCCACATGCACCACTTGCGCTGGCAGCTCATTTCACACTGTCACCTCCCTCCCGAGTAAAGAAATTTCCCCTCGTGTTCCTCTTAAACTTCTCACTTTCACCCTTAACCCATGACCTCTAGCTCTACGCCCAACCAACCTTAATGGAAAAAGCCTACTTGCATTTGCCCTATCTATACCCCTCATAACATTGTCTACCTCCATCAAATCTCCTCTCAATCTTCCATGTCTTGAAGAGTAAAGTCCTCACCTTTCCTTATAGGCGAGGACTGAAATAGGAAAACCTTTCCCTATAACTCAGGTCCTCCCAGCATGGCAACATCTTTGTAAATTTTCTCTGTACTCTTTCAACCTTATTTACATCTCTCCTGTAGGTCGGTGACCAAAACTGCACACAATACTCCA